>NW_019247060.1:21625-28121 GCF_002742605.1 Olea europaea var. sylvestris | reverse complement strand
TATTCTGATGCAATAAATTTAAATCTTCTTTTATTTTACATTTTTCTATAATTCAAAGATCAAAGACATACCAAATCACTTTTCATTGTTTCAATCCTCCTAAAAATAGTGCTTGTTCAGATTTACGTTAGTACATATATCTCAGAAACGTTCACAGCAATATAATTCTGTTTAATGGTGGTTTTGAAGAGGGATTCCATCCATGAGATCCTGCGATATGCAAGCAAGAATCGACTTCCAGAAGGCTTAAAGGAACAAATGCTAGCACATGTGACGCTTAAGTTCAAAACAGCAGAACTTCAGCAAGAAGAAGTGCTGCAAGACTTGCCAAAGGCAATCAGATCTGGCATCGCTCATCATCTCTTCCGCAATACAGTAGAAAATTCCTACCTTTTCAAAGGAGTATCTGAAGACTTTATTGTTCAGTTGGTAATGTTCTTTTCCTATCATCATAATTATATCTAATTATCACATATTATGGACTGATCTATGGCCTATCTTAATATATATTTTCTATTATAATTGACACCTAAGAGTAAGAAGTTGAGAGAACATGGTGGCATTATTATAGAGATTTTGATGTTTTGAAGTGGAACTCTTCTCCATCACAAATGTCTACATATTTGCTCCACAGGTTCCAGAGATGAGAGCAGAATATTATCCCCCCAAAATGGATATTATCATACAAAATGAAATACCAACAGATTTCTACATTATAGTATCTGGAGCAGTGGTATAGAATATTCTCATCACATTTTCAATCATCATTAATCCTGTATGCATAGCTGACAAATCTAATTCTGCAGGACGTAATAACACACAAGAATGGAACTGAACAGGTAAGTTTCTGAATTGTTTATTTGGGAAAACAATATGCTTCAGTAGGTCATTTGTTTATTTAGCTTACAAGGGAAGACATCAATAAGTAGCAATTAGAATTCAAGACCATGTAAGATCAAACTCATTTAAAAGACAATAGAATGAATAAAGCAAGTGTATATATTGGGCCTGATCATCTTACTGGGATATCATGCGACAATTGATGAAATTTCTTCATGAAAACCATGCCTTGTCTGGCATTAATCAAGATGTCCAAAATCTGTTGAGAAAATAAAGAGAGATAAAAAAGTCAACAATGTAGAATACCACATATATGTTTCCATCTTGTGATAATGTATAAGAAAGAAACATGTCGAAGATTGTAGCTAGTAAAAAGGGAACAGAATTCGTTTTGACCTTTGAAATAGAAGAGTTTTTAAGAGTATGTAAACAAAAAATTCATTTCACCAGGTTGTACAGTAATATTTTTCTCGGCTTTTGGTTAATCAAAAATATGATAAAGTTAACTTAGCAGAACTAAGTAAAAAATCTATCATCCGTAAATGCTAAATCTAAAAGTAACTTCTTTCCTGATAGACAAAGTTAACTTGGATCTTTTGCAGTTCCTCTCAAAATTAATGTCCCCAAGTATGCTTGGAGAAATTGGGGTGATCTTCAATATTCCTCAACCTTTCACAGTTAGAACAAAGAGGCTTTCTCAGGTCATTCGGATTAGTCATAATCATTTCAAGCAACTGGTGCAGCCGCTTAGTGAAGATGGGAAGATTTTTATCTCTAATTTTCTTCAGGTTAGAATTCTAAAACTTAGGAATTCATTAATGCATTAAAGATCATTATTTTCCCTATTAGTAAGAATTATGCATCTTACACTCTAGTGAATAATACTGTCATGGCATTGTTGGTCATTTCTTGGAATCATCTTCTCTCTTCTAGAACAGCATCCTCAAATTACCAAGCATTGAACAGAAGTATAAACCTACTAACATTTCCAATTCTCAGCATTTGAGAGGCCTAAAGAAGGAGGAGCTAGAGGAGATACCATTTGTAGAAGAATATCTGGCTGACTCAAACTTTGAGGTTTTTATCTTTCTTTTCTTTTTTGTTTTGCACAATCTAATGAGAAGTCCAAACAACTGACTTTCCATTAAAGTAGTTATTAATGCTTGATGCTAAATGCAATGAAATACTTTTCTAATGATACAAATGAACCATTTGTTCATTTCAGGCCATACAAACAATACATGAACCACAAAATTATGGGGGACTGAACCAAGAATCAAACAGTAAGCTCTCAATTCATTTGAAACAGTTGCTTTATTTGTGTGCATAAAGTACGGAGTGCATTTTGAAAAGTGTGCAGCTAATGAAGTATACAAATTACTTGGAAGATGTAATAAAAATGTAGTGTTACTATATTCTGTAGAAAATGGGAACTTTCAGTTGTCCTGCAAATGACTTAAAGAAGCTAAATCACTGGTCAAGTGACTGGTTCATCATTAAATAGATAAAAAGAGTTTAATAGGACTGCCTGCAACTTTTTAATGAAGGGAGAATTGTATTTTCCATCTACCTTCTACTCCCTTAACTACCTTAAATGGGGTGTATGAGGAATGCCAACCTAGATACTTCCAGTTGACTACTACTCTTCCTCGGCTAGTTCAATCAAATGCCAAACCAAATGTTTTAATTGACAAATAAGTGAATCGCACTCTATGTCTGAATCTGTAATTTCATAAGCATGCAATTTAGGGCAAGGGAAAAACAAAAGTGAATAATGCAGAATCATGTCAATTATGAGATAATTTGCAGAAGTGATCTGTCGTGATACATCACCCAACTACAACATAAATTCTTCTTCAATCTATTTTGCAGGCATCCCTACATTTTATGCATCATCAAGTACAATTCCTGCAAGGGTCGTACTCCACGGGCATCATCCAGACGACAAACAAGAAGAAGAAGAAAATGGGGGAAAACTAGCACATCTGCCTGATTCAATGGAAGATCTTCTGACATTAGCAGGTGAGCACCATCGTAACATAGTATTCTAAGAAAATAGACTACTCATGGGCAAAGGGACCTGGAAATAAACTTAAACTTTTGTAGCGACACTGTCCACGAAAATCTAGAAATCATCGTAGTTGCATTGTTCCTTTCTAATCCAAATCTCTCTCTCTCACTCACTCACACACACAAAGAGACATTTTTAACCTGATACTGAACGAGTAGAAAGGTAGGAGAAAAGAAGACCTCAATGATTTTTACCTTCGGCTAAGATATTTTTGGTGAATGCAGAAAGGAAGTTGGGGAAAAGAGGAACCACAGTTCTTATTGCCGATGGCTCCCTAGTGGAAGATTTAAGTGTTTTAAGAGATAACGATCACTTATACATATTTTGAGAACAGCCACCTTGAGAATATGCTACTACATGAAATTAATATTTTTCAATGAGTATAGAGCAAGAAAAGAACAGGATGATGAACCAGATACTTGTACACATAAACAAAATACACAAGCTTGAAATTTACAAGTCAAGATTGAAGACAAATGGCCAACATTAGAGCTTCAGTTGAGATCTCTGTTAAGCATGTTTAGAACAGCAAAAGCAGCTTTCTGAAAATGCTCCTTCTCTTCTTCTAAGTTTTTCTTTCTCTGGAGAGCAGAGTCTTTGGACTTTTCTATATCTTCTAGTATTTCAGCAGAGTTCTGATCGATTTCCCTGTAAAGTTTGTATAAGTTGAGATAAATTCTGAAGTGACAATTGTAAATTTTTTGTTGTTCTATACGAAATATTCGACAACTCTCCCAATAATTTTACCAATACCAAAGAAGACAACAATAGAAGAGAATTTAGAATTTTACTGACAGCCATGCAATGTGATGAAAAAAGAGGGCAAAAATTCAAGGGCTAAAAGTTGAAAACCAGCAGCTTGGAAATGACAACAATAGGTGAAATGTGGGCTAAAACTTATATGATAGGACATTTTTAGTCTATGAAAACTAGAAATATTCTGAAGAGTGAGAGCATCAAGAGGATTGAAGTAGAGGTAGTGAAAAAACCAATTTCTATGCTTTCATTTGAGAAGAGGCACTAAATTTTGTGAATCTGACATTTATTAGTTAAAATTGTTCAACAGATGAGAATGAACATATATAAATTTGTTTAAAACTTGCTAATCTGACGTTTTTTAGTTAAGATTTTTCAACAGATGAAAGCGAACATATATAATTTTGGTTAAAACTGCTTGTTTGACTCACTTTGTCATTTTAAGCATGTTCTCCATTGCAACTTGCACCTGCTGGGAGAGATCTGTGTTCATCATATGACCAACAATTCTTCTCAGTAGATACATAGAGAATATAACGAAGAAGAAACTGTGAGCAATTAAAATCAAATGTCGATCTAATTACTAAGTACATTTCATCAACGGCCTTAAGAAGCTACATAATTAGGATATCCAGAAACAGACTGAGATTTCTTTCTTTCAGCATTAGAAAGTCAGTGACATCTATAACACCACCAGAATATAATGCTAAGAAGTGTATTATTGTGCAGTGATTATCTCGTCTAAATTATATATATATATTTTTTTTTCACAGAATTTATCTGAAACATGTAACCTCGTTCATGGTAGCTCATCCGATTAAATTTTTGCTTGTTTATAGAATGATTCTAAAAGATTAACCAGTGGCTTAAGCAGTCAACTTGACCTACATCTGGGTTTTGAAGCCTAAAAATAGTAAATAAAACACTACTATGACAAAGCATTCAATGTCCTCCTCCAGAGGCTATCATACTCGTGGATGAAAAGATCAACGAAGTCAGAATGGCAGCTTAGTGATGTTATATTTTCAACTGCTTTAAGAAATCATTGAGTCTGATGTAACAGCTCCATTGTGAAGGAAAATGATATAGGTATGCATGCAAAAATCCATAACGTTAACTATTAAGCTTATCCTCTAGAAATTATTTATGGAAGAAAAGGAGAATCAACTGCTGTCTTTACAATCAGAGCAGAGAAATACACCTGCCAATTATGGTCTCATAATTTATATTCTGCAATTTCAAAACATTTGCTAATACAGATGAAGGCCCTCAACCACTTCAAATCTGTGTTTGTTCACATTAATTTTTTATGTTAGCATCCGAACTCCAACAAATCACACTCATATTTGTTTGAGTTCCTCCAATTCTATTTTAAACTTGAATTTCCTACGGAGAAATATTGACTCCAATCATTTTATAAATTAGACGATCCTGCCTAAATATCAAACTAACCACGCAACACTAAATACAACGTGAATTTTGACGGAGAACGGTAATTATATTTTTGCCACAAACGAAATTCGAAGGTCAGAATTCTTTAGTTCCTTGCTTTATATATATCCAAATAGCGTCGATCTCTACGTATCTGCGGAAAATATTACAATCGAGCAAAAGATGTGTGCTATTTAAATTTAAAACTACACACATTGTACAGTCTACACACAGGCAAAATACATAAGTATATACCGTAGATGAGAGCAGGTAGCTTGGACTCAGTGTCCGAGTCAGGAGCGAGTTGAGCATCGGGCAGAGGTGGTGATGACGTCATCTCGCAAGACTTCAAAGCCAGAGCGTAGTGCTAGTAGTGAATTTGAGCGCGCCTTATTTGGGTTATTTATAGATATGGCCTCGGTCAGGGTTCATTTGGAATGGCCTAAGAGTTTAGGGGTATATACTTAAATTTTGTTTCCACTTTCCATCTAACTAATGAAAATAAAGAGGAAAGTAATTTGTTTGATTGCCAATATTTTTCATGAAAAATATATTTTTTTTATCTAAATTTTAATTTTTGTGCCATTTACTTTCATTTTTTCATAAAAAAATATTTTTCTACTTTTGATTACGTGACCATATTTTCTTCAAAACCAAAGATATTATTTTTTCTAGGGAGGGTAGGATTTTATTTTCTAGGGAATTCACTCTCACTCTCATCTATCTACTATTTTTCATCTACCCACTAATAAAAAATGGATAAATATAATATTTTTTAGATTGAAAATTAAATCAATAAAACACATTTAATTGACATATTTCATGCAAATATGTTCTAGGCAATTGAATTATCTATAATTTATTTATTTTTCATGCCAATTTCATGCTTCCAATCAAATGTAGTTATCACTTATAGAATCGGCGTCTCATCTCAAGCGTTGATACAAATATAATATTAGGTTATTGATTCGACTAGTAAATCACTAGCATTGTTGAACTGCGGATTTTAAAAAGTTTTGTTTTTAAAAAAAAAATGCTGACAAATATATTAATTGATAAGTATTCGACATGAATTACTTCAAATAGTTAGTAATAGAGACCATAACTAATTTGATCGAGCCATGTCTTGGTTCAGCATTCTAATTCTCAATGTTTTGTAGAAATGGATTGATTTTCTCAAGTATGTTATGGTGTAACTGTTTTGATCAATAGCATGAACTGTTTTTTGTCTCATAGCCATTGGATTGCATTAGATGCACTTAATTTGTGACGGGGTCAGGTCCCCGTGAGGATGGTTGGATCTATGGTCATTTATTAGTCGGCAGGATAGAGGAAACTTGGGATTTACTATTTCCTTGATCTTAAAAAGGTCCGAATTGGGGTGGGTACGTGGGAGGG
>NW_019247060.1:0-21368 GCF_002742605.1 Olea europaea var. sylvestris | reverse complement strand
CTATAGGTCAATTGACTCCCGCAGTTTCGCCTTTTTTGTTGCTGCTATTTTTTTTTTTTTTTTAGAATGTCAAAATTTAAAAGTTACACTAAAAATATATTATAAAATCGGTAGCTCCAAACTCAACTTTGTGCGTTTGTCTCTTTCTCTCTCTCGATTTATCGAACTATCATTACCATTTACAATTTACACATCATTTAAAAGTTTGATTGTGATCCTCTAACAGAAAGGATTTGGGTCCACCTCTTATTGGAGTAGGGCGATGGCATCGACGGAGCGAACACAGACAACCATCCATGCTGGCTCCACTAGTATTTTTTTTGCTTTTTTTCCTAAATTAAGGTAGGGCCAAAACTTCCAAATGAGCAACAACTTTTTGAAATGATACTATGATTTTACTTATCAATTAAATAGGAAGAAGAACGGGCAGTAAAGAATGATAGAGAAACTTCCAGTTGTTCAGCTGTTGCAGAATCAAAATTTGGAATTTTAAAGGGACGGATGGAAATAGAAAGAAGAGGGGCGTGGGTATGCGCGTAGAGTGGTGGTGAGTGAAGGGGGTTCAGTTCTCTAGGCTCCAACATCCAATAAGATTTTTTTTACTTAAAAAAAGGTTGAATCCCAATCTTGAGGGCTCCCATCGTTCCGTCCCTAGAATTTTGTGAAGGAGATAAATAGCGGGATGTGTTCCGACAGGCCAGAGAACAAGAGCTGTCTGTACTCTGCGCCTACAAGGAATCAAATTCCATGTTTCAAGAATCGAACCCCCACACTGCGACTTCTAATAAGATTTTTTATTGTGTGGCAATTTTGTATTGAATTTCATTTTTTATGTAATTAATTCCTAAAATATCTTATTTTACTTCGAAAAATATTTATCCCACAAGTTACTTCTTTTTGAAAAAAAATAAAAATGTAAATTTACTTCTTTTTAAAAAAATAAAATAAGACAACAAATAATCATACAAATTCTTTTAAATAGTTACATGTATCTAGTGTTGTTCATATTCATCCAAAATATAAGTTTGTATTGATTATCATTTCTTAGTAATTTTTTGTTAATATGACAAAGACGAATCACTCACACAACCTATGAGTTACGTATAACTCACACCAAAAATAATCTTATCGGATGATTAGAAAATATCATAAATAAGACATAAATCTTTATGGGTATAATGGGTGACGATGATAAAAGTAATATGTGAATGAATTAATTTCATTAATTGAGCAAATGGTACATTGGAGTATATATACATGTAGAATCTGCTTGTATAAGGAAATAAACTAAACTAGGACAAAATAATACGTAAAGGAAATAATCATTGTAAATATGGTAAGATGATCACGGTTAATACTCCCCCTTAAGTTGGAGCATAAAGGTCCATAATTCTCAACTTGCGAGTGAAATGGTGGAAAAGATCTTTCCCAAGAGCTTTAGTGAAAACATCAGCCAGTTGAAGCTTGGTAGAGATGTGTGTAGGAAGGATGAGCCCTGAGAGATATTTGTCACACACAAAATGGCAATTGATTTCAATATGTTTGGTGCGTTTATGAAAGACAGGATTGCATGTGATGTGGAGAGCAACTTCATTATCACAATGGAGTAATATACATTATGGATCGACAACAAGAAGATCACGCAAAAGACATTTTAGCCAAACAAGCTCACAAGTGGCCATCGCCATGGCACGGTACTCAGCCTCAGCAAAGGATCGTGAGACAACAGTCTGCTTCTTTGTACTCCAAGAAATGGGACTATTGCCAAGAGTGACAAAGAAACCAGTTGTGGAACAACGAGTAGTAGGGCAACTAGCCCAATCGGTATCGGAGTATGCAGTGAGTCGGAATCACATTGACCAGAATAGAAGAGGCCATGACCAGAAGAACCTTTCAGATAACGAAGAACATGAAGAGCAACGCAGTGATGTGAATCCCGAGGGTGTTGCATGAATTGGCTCAACACATAAACAGAGAAGGAGATGTTCGGACGAGTAATAGTGAGATACAAAAGACGACTCACCAACCTTCGGTAAGAGCTGGGATAAAAGAGTGCCATCGTCAGGAGTAAGCTTCAAATTATGATCCATGGGAAAGGAAGCAGACCGAGAACCCAAATTACCAGAATCAGCAAATATATCGAGAGTGTACTTCCTTTGATTAATGAAAATACCAAGCGATGATTGGGCAATTTCAAGACCGAGAAAGTATTTCATGGTGGCCAAATCCTTGATCTTGAATACGTCATCAAGGGATGTTTTGAGAGTAGTGATGGCAGAGAGATCATTTCTTGTAACCAATATGTCATCAACATAAACCAGAACAACAGTGAAAGAAGAGCCATGAGTTCGAGTAAAACGTGAATGATTAGAAGTAGATTCAGAGAAGCCATCTGACAATAATGTAGAAGATAGTTTCGAGTACCAATTGCAGGAAGCCTGCTTAACCATAAAGAGATTTAAGTAGATAACAAACACGAGTCTCCCCTCACAACCATCACCGGGAGGGAGAGTCATGTATACCTCCTCCTCTAAATCTCCGTGAAGAAATGCATTACTGACATCAAGTTGATGGAGATGTCAATTGCGGGCTGTAGCAATGGCCAAAACATAGTGGACAGTCACAAGTTTGGCTACAGGGGCAAAAGTGTCATGGTAATCAAGGCCTTCAACCTGACTGTAACCCTTGGCCACCAACCGAGCTTTATATCTTTCAATGGAACCATCGGCATGAAGTTTGGTTTTGAACACCCACTTACAACCAATAGGTGTCTTGCCAGGGGAAAGGGTAGTGAGACACCAAGTATTGTTAGATTCAATTGCTCGAATCTCAGATTGCATAGCATCACGCCAATGAGAATGCTTTGCAGCGTGAGAATATTGAGTGGGATCAGGGGATCGGGATAGAGCAAATAAAAAGGTAAAATGATCAACAGAAAAATTATGATAAGAAACAAAGTGAGAGAGGGGATGAGCGGTACCTGAACCTGTGACCAGAGTGGGAGAGTGCGCAACAGAAGAAGACGAGGGAAGAGTAGGGCAAACGTAGTCAGCAAGGCGAGCAGGACGGTGTATAGCGCGACGGGGACGAGTAAGAGGTGGAGTAGGAACGGGCTCTGCGAGAGGTAGGGTTGATGGTGAAGAAATGGGATGGTCAGGGATAGGGTGAGGTGGGACAAAGGGTGACGAAGGTGATTGGGGTATTCGTTTGAAGGGAAAAACATGTTCGATAAAAGTAACGTCTCGAGAGATTATAGTCTTCTGGATATCTAAGTCATAGACTTTGTATGCACTATGGGTTGGGGGATATCCTAAAAAAACACGGGGACAAGAGCAAGGTTGAAACTTATCACGGTGGGTAGAGATAGTGTGAGCATAACAAAGACAACCAAATACATGCAAGTGGTCATAAAGGGGTGCGTATTGATAAAGGCGCTCAAAAGGGAAAATATTATGTAAGGAGGGGGACAGGGTGTGATTGATGAGATATGTAGCAGCGAGAACACAATCCCCCCAAAAGGAAAGTGGAAGATGAGCTTGAAAACGTAAACATCGAGCCACATTTAGAATATGTCGATGCTTACGTTCAGCAACCCCATTCTATTGAGGTGTCTCCACGTAGGTGCGTTCATGGAGAGTCCCTTGTTCAAAAAAAATCCTGAGTTGCATTAGCAAGGAATTCTTAACCATTATCAGTGCAGATGTGCTATATGTTAGAATTGAATTGAGTGTGAACCATAGCAAAAAAAATTCGAAGGCAAGTTAAAGTTTCAGATTTGAAAGGCATTAGATACAACCAAGTGACTCGAGTATATTCATCAACAATTGTTAAAAAATAATGTGCACCTAATAGAGAAGCGGTGTGATAGCCGCCCCAAACGTCACAAAAAATACGTTCAAAAGGCATCGAACGCTTATTTGTAATTAATTGAAAAGGCAATCGAGTATGTTTTCCACGAATACATGCATCACAATGATTGCTAATTTGAGAACGAGAAATAAAAAGGGGAACATTACGAGGGGAGGGATGACCTAAACGTTGATGTCATGTGTCAAAAGAGATTTTTTTAGATGATTGGAGAATAGTCGCTCGAGCATGTTTAAAGTAGTATAATCCATTTCGCTCATCACACACTCCAATCAGCTTCCTTGTGGTTAGGTCCTGAAAGGTACAAAAAGTAGGAAAAAATGAGACAACACAAATTAGAGACTTCGTTAGTTGACTGATAGATAACAAATTAAAATGAAAATCTGGAACAGATAAAATACTTGAAAGCATGAGATGGGGTGATAAATTAAGATCACCATAATTGGACACGGTGGCATGAGAATCTGTGGGAAGACAAACAAAACGAGGCCGAGAGGTATTATCAAGAATATTTAAATGTGAGGTGGTGATATGGTGTGTTGCACCACTATCAATTACCCAAGGCTTGGAATTAAAAGAGAAAGACGAGATAGAACCTGTGAAGGAGAGATTTGGGGGGTTTCAGGAGCTCCATTAATTGGGAATACTGCTCGATGGTGAGATCAGGAATGGGACAGCTCACGGTGAGAGGTGAGTTAGTAGAAGACCCGGAGCCGACTGAAATTTGGTGCACTGTCGGTGTTGAGGTTTGTTGTCCTTTACGCTTTTCCTTCGATGGCCACCATTCCGAGTAACCAATGATCTCTAAACACTTCGTGCGAGGATGTCCTGGTTTCCCACAAGCTTCGCATAGTGGTGTCCCAACTAGCCAGACACTCCGTGAACTTGGGGCTTGTTGTGAAGGCGATGAACGGGCCACTAGGGCTGAAAATTTCGATCGAGAGGCAAGCAATTGGACTAAGCGTTGGGCTTCTTCTTGGTGGAGTATGGCATAGCAACGCCCAATTGAAGGAAGGGAATCCATGGCCAAGATTTGGGATCGGAGTTGTTGGTAGCTATCATTCAGGCACATGAGAAATCGGTAGATGCAGTCCGAATCTTGAATTTCAGAGAGAGCTTTGGCTGCACCGCAAGTACATGGCGTTGTGGGCTGGAGTGAAGATAATTCATCCCAGATTTCTTTCAATTTTCCGTAATAGGTTGTGATGGATTGTTGTTCTTATTGAGGTTGGCCAGTTCACATTTTGATCGGAAGATTTTGGTTCGATTAATCCGTTGAAATCTTGTTTCTAGTTCGATCCATAGATTGTTAGGTGTTGCATAGTAGAGGAGACTTCCGGTGAGAGATTGATCAATGGAATGCAAGAGCCATGACATTACCATATCACAACATCGATCCCAGAGAAGTGCAACAGCTGTATTGGTGGTTGGATGATTAATGGTACCGAGAATGATACCCAACTTGTTTTTGGCATTCAAGGCACGTGTTATGGATCAACGCCAAGCAGGGTAGTTGTCCCCCATTAAGGACTGCATCTACAAGAAATAGGTTGGGCTGTTCGGACGAGTGTAGAAAGTAGGGTGAAGAGGCATCTGTGAGGGACTTGGTGGCATTTGGCACAGGGGTAGGGGCAGAGTCATTCATGACAGAGGTATAAATTATGTTTAACCTAGGAGCTCTGATACCATGATAAAAGTAATATGTGAATGAATTAATTTCATTAGTAGAGCAAATAGTACATTGGAGTATATATACATGTAGAATCTGCTTGTATAAGGAAATAAACTAAACTAGGACAAAATAATACGTAAAGGAAATAATCATTATAAATATGGTAAGATGATCATGGTTCATAGACAGGATAAATCAGCACGTGACATATTGTCATCGTTTTTATGTTGATTTATATTGTCATGTGATGGACTTCATTTTGCAAAAGTTAAATGATGTTTTTCTAGAGACAACTACTTAGCTCCTACTTGCATTTCATGTTCGAGTCCAAGAGCCTCATTTGTAGCTTTTGATAGGGCTAAATTTCTATATCTTGCTCAATTTCGTGGTATACATGGAGCAAGAGATTTTTAAAAATAAATTGAGGAGGCAATGTTGTAGCACATTCAAAAATACAAGACCCCTGAAAAATGCAGTTGTCCGAGCTTACAATTATGAAGTAAGATTATATCACGTTTTTGTTATTGTATTTTTTTAATTAATTAATTTTGTATTAAATTATATTTTCATATGTATATGTTTTTTATGTTTAAGTGTATTTATATATTGATAAAAATTCTTTTAATATTATTTTATTAAATATTAGTAAACGATCAATGACGTCCTAGTTTACTCGAGATTCTGGATGCGCTGTTGATTGATAGTGACAACTGGTGCCAAAATGTTATCTAGTTGGGGATGCGGATGCCATTGCCTTATGGGAGAGGATTGTCTTTGGCTAAATCCCAAGGTCTCGTGGTGTGATTTGCGGAGACTCAGAGTAACTCTCCCCAGGTGGTCCAAAGCCTAAGGGCTGATTTTGGTTATGCTTTCAATAGAGAATGCGGCATGTCTCGTGTGAGTCGTGCACTGAATGATTTTTTGAAAATCAATTTTTTTAACATTTATTTTTAATCACATATTTTTCAAAAATAAAAAATAAAAAATCATATATTTCATAACTTTTTCTGTTAACTCATCAAACAGATTTTGACGGAAAGATAAAAACAAAAGCAAGAATGCGAAAATAAATAGGCTAGTTTGAACCGTTTGATTTTTCATATTTGTTATTGCATTGATTATCTTCGATACGTATATATTCTTGTTCCCTAACCTGTTGAGACACATCTCACAATTTACCTCCTTTATAAAGTTCTACGGACGGGACGGTGGGAACTATGAAATTGGGATTCAACCTTTATATATTTTCATTAAAAAAAAGAGGGCACTGAAAAGCTGGGACACCACTAAACGACAAAAGCTAACGTAAAAGTGAATAAAGAGTGGAAATAATGATGAGCCCTTGTGGTGCTTAGGTTAGGGTGTTTTAACCATGGTTAGGTTAATTGACCCATTCTGACGTGTAATGAAAGTGAAGGTCCAAGTCAGGATAAATTATTCCATTAACGGTTGGTTAAACGACAATTGATTTTGCCGTCAGTTGTCGGTGATTAGGGTGAACTGGTAAGATTGGTCCAGGTTTACAACCTGACGGTGTGAAAGGCCCGTATTTGACTCGACACAGGTACACAAGTCACTTCACTTCACTCAATTCTAATTTCAAAGCAACAATAGTTAAGACTATTATGATTACTATAATTAAATTTTAACATGGTCATTAAATTTCAAGTTTTAATGAAAAAAAGACATGTCTTAATCTCCTATTTCATGGTGATGAGAGTCTACTTAAGTTTAAAACTAAAGGTTAGTTACAAGTCAATATTATGTCGGATTTTAACAAACATGTACGAATTGGAGTGTTGGACGTTAGTCGTAGCAAACGAAATTAAAGTTAAATAATTTGAACGAAAAAAATTGAATATGTGATCAAATTAAACTTCAACAATAGTCGAGTGATAAAAGTATGGTTCATTTTAATTTAGATGGTTGATGTAGAGTTAAATAATTAAGCCCCCGTTTGGTACCCATTATTTTCTTATTAAAATGAAAAATATGATCGTTATTCGTCACATCAAACTATCAAATTTGAATTTCTATCTTTTGTGTGGGGTCAGTAATGACTATATTTTTCATTCTAATTCTTCCAAAAATGAGAAACAGACAGGGCTTAAATAAGTACGTGATGAAATAAAATTTAATCTGCCTAACCAGACCCGATTAAAGCCCGCTCCATCAACAATGTACCCCAACATACGGACAACTAACGGCAAACAATTGCCAAAGCTGATTTATTTTATTTATCAAAAAAGAAAAGAAAGAATAAAGGAAAAAGAAAAAAGAAAAAAAGAAAGGTGGTCCGGCAGTTTTCTTCCATATTCCATTTTGAAAAACATCAAAGTACACAAAATGGAACCCACAGGACTTAGCTTTGTCGTTTTGTGATAAAACATTACCCCGAAAGTGAAACAAATAATGAAAGGCTTTCCATTATTTATCAAAACGACATCACAAACTGTACTTGTACAAACCTATACTTATACGCCTATATATACTGTATATATTAAAAATTGGTTTGCGTACATTTTATCAAATTACTAAAGAGTAATGTAAAAGAGAAATTAAAGTTTTTTAGATTGGTTTAAAGGAGAATTGCAGCCACAGTACCAATATTTCATTTAGTAGTAGATTTGACCCAAAACCTTTCATTTGTATTATTCACGATACCAAACTTTAAAAAAAAAAAATCACACTTGAAATCCAAATGGGTGGAAACGATTTGACCGTTAGTTCACCCAAATTGTAAACTTTCAAATATTTTAACTAATTTTAAAAAGATAACATAGTAAATTTATATTTCTCTTACAAAAAACAAAATTATAAAAATTATATATATAAAAAAACCAACCATCGAACCCATTCTCTAACTTCCCCAACCCCATCCAATCCCGGTACTCCAAAACAAAAATCAAAACCAAAACCAAAACCATTCCACTTGGCGGCAATGGCCGACCGTCACCATCATCGCCACCACCGACCCTCAATGTTGACACTGGAACTTTCACTCGAAAGTCATCCCAGGAAACTATATTCAACCTATAATTTTTAAAAATTTCTTGCTTTACTCACACTCAATTTCTCATTCAACAAAATACTTTGTATGATCGTCAAATTCAGGGACAGAGCTAGCACCTGCATCCGAGAGGCACTAGTTCGATTCCCCTCTCTACCACTTCTTCTTTTAATTCTTTTAGCACAATAAGTAATAATTAAATAACTCTATAATATTTTGTTTTCATTAATATATGCACAGTGCTATATTTCAAATGTGAAGTCCTTTTCTCACATTAGTCACATGCAAAAGATATGAGGTTCCCTTCACCTCCTTTTCTGCTTCCTAATTTTTTAACACAATAAATGATAACTAAATAATAATTTATTATTTTTTGTTTCTAAAATAATTTCTTAAAAAAAATTTTGTTGACTCAAATTATTATTTCATAGCTATACTTTTATTGTTCGATTTTATCAATTTTATTTTGTAAAATTCAAATTTGAACAATCTAAGTACCGATCTTTATTCTTTTAAGAATTTGAAAAATACTTTCATTTTTGGTGTAAAAAATAGCTCTGAAATTCATTGCTCTAAAATTTTTGTTTTTATCATTTAATCAATACTTCACATATAAACTTCATCTTGTCTCGCTTAAGTTTATAAAAATTTGAAACTTGATAATACATACATAATTCAAAAACTGTATTTTGAATCCTTATTATTTTGGATTTTATTGAATTACATTTTCATATGTATATGATTTTTACGTTTTAATGCATTTATATATTGATTGGAGATTATCTTAATATAAATTAATTAAATATTAGTGAACAATATCGCTATATTGAGCAATCGTTTGATAAATGCTTGACGCTCCGCCCTAACTCACTCGAGTAGCTGGAACCGTCCCTGGTCAAATCCCTTTATTTTTCCCTCAACTCATTCATCCATTGGCAAAGCAACAAACACAGACACAACACTCCATTTTCCAGTTCCAAATGCACAGCCTCTTACTCATCAAAGTCAACTCGTTCTGCTACACCTCCATCTCAGAGTTAGACAGAGTCAACTTCGATTCCCAAGATCCCTTTGATTGCATGGGCGAGTCCATCTGTTGATATGCTATGCCTCTATTTCTTGTATTTTTTTTATTTTTTTATTTTTTGTTGCAAATGAGAGGATTGAAGGTATGAGGTCTAGGATTTTCTGGAATTTTTTATGGCCGAGGTAAATGGGAAATGCACCATTCAACTGGAGGAGATAAGGGTGAATGTAGGCGGCAACTAGAGAGAATGGATGAAACCGAACGTTTAGGGTGGTTTTTTTTTTGGAATTCAAATTTAAGGAGATCGATCTTGGGTTTGATTTTGTGTTGGCAGTGGAGGATTGTGGGGTTGTGGTAGGGCGTTGGCGAAAATGGTGGTTGTTGTGCACTTTGATTTGTAGCTAACGTGAATGAAAAATTCGAAATGGTGGCAATAGCTGTTAAGGGATAAAAATCCCACGTCGTTTAAATACCGAAATATTGACTAACTTAAAAAGATCTTGGACTACTCCTTTTAATAATATTGACTTTTTAAGATAGAACTCCAAATCTTAACATAGTATCAGAGCCATTAAGACTTAAAAAATGAGATATGAATTTCAAGATTGGTATGATCAAATATGCTATCATCTTGCGGGGACATGTTAAGGGATAAAAATCTCACATCTGTTAACTACTAAAATATTGATCAATTTAAAAGGATCTTGGACTACTTCTTTTAATAAGGTTGACATTTTAAAATGGAACCTCAAATCTTAACAATATTAACAGAAGATGAGGTGAAAATGGAGTTGAAAAGCAAAGGAAGAAGGCATTGTTACCTACGATGATGTCAGCGTTCGATGGCAATGGATGATTTTCAAGGGTGTGGCAAAGAAGGAGAAGGACGTGGGTGGTTGGGGTTTTGTTTTTTGATATAATTATTATAATTTTTTTAAGAAAATGTAAATTTACTATGTTATCATTTTAAAAATTAGTCAAAATATTTGAAAGTTTACTATTTGGGTCTATTAACGGTCAAATGACTGATTTTCTGTCCATTAGGATTTCAGATGTGAACTTTTTAAAGGTTTGATATGGTGAATGACACTAATAAAAGGTTTGTGTCAAATCTACTACTAAATGAAAAGTTTGATACCGTGGTTGCAATTCTTCCTTAGTTTAAATATCTACAACTCCGTCTAACAAATATTTTCAAAATTTAGATGGTTGATGTAGAGTTAAATAATTAAGCCCCCGTTTGGTACCCATTATTTTCTTATTAAAATGAAAAATATGATCGTTATCCGTCACATCAAACTATCAAATTTGAATTTCTATCTTTTGTGTGGGGTCAGTAATGACTATATTTTTCATTCTAATTCTTCCAAAAATGAAAAACAGACAGGGCTTAAATAAGTACGTGATGAAATAAAATTTAATCTGCCTAACCAGACCCGATTAAAGCCCGCTCCATCAACAATGTACCCCAACATACGGACAACTAACGGCAAACAATTGCCAAAGCTGATTTATTTTATTTATAAAAAAAGAAAAGAAAGAATAAAGGAAAAAGGAAAAAAAAAGAAAAAGAAAAAAAGAAAGGTGGTCCGGCAGTTTTCTTCCATATTCCATTTTGAAAAACATCAAAGTACACAAAATGGAACCCACAGGACTTAGCTTTGTCGTTTTGTGATAAAACATTACCCCAAAAGTGAAACAAATAATGAAAGGCTTTCCATTATTTATCAAAACGACATCACAAACTGTACTTGTACAAACCTATACTTATACACCTATATATACTGTATATATTAAAAATTGGTTTGCTTATATTTTATCAAATTACTAAAGAATAATGTAAAAGAGAAATTAAAGTTTTTTAGATTAGTTTAAGGGAGAATTGCAGCCACAGTACCAATATTTCATTTAGTAGTAGATTTGACCCAAAACCTTTCATTTGTATTATTTACAGTACCAAACTTTTAAAAAAAAATCACACTTGAAATCCAAATGGGTGGAAACGGTTTGCCCGTTAGTTCACCCAAATTGTACACTTTCAAATATTTTAACTAATTTTAAAAGGATAACATAGTAAATTTATATTTCTCTTACAAAAAATCAAAATTTGAAAAATTATATATATAAAAAAAACCAACCATCGAAACCCTTCTCTAACTTCCCCAACCCCATCCAATCCCCGTACTCCAAAACCAAAACCATCCCACTTGGCAGCAATGGCCGGCCATTATCATCATCGCCACCACCTACCCTCAATGTTGGCACTGGAACTTTCACCCGAAAGTCATCCCAGGAAACTATATTCAACCTATAATTTTTTTTTTTTAAATTTCTTGCTTTGCTCACGCCCAATTTATCATTCAACAAAATACTTGATATGATCGTCAAATCCCTTTATTTTTCCCTCAACCTATTGCATGGGCGAGTCCATATACTGATATGCTATGCCTCTATTTCTTGTATTTTTATATTTTTTATTTTTTGTTGCAAATGAGAGGATGGAAGGTATGAGGTTTAGGATTTTCTGGAATTTTTTATGGCCGAGGTACATGGGAAATGCACCATTCAACTGGAGGAGATAAGGGTGAATGTAGGCGGCAACTAGAGAGAATAAATGAAACCGAACGTTTAGGGTGGTTTTGTTTTTTTGGAATTCAAATTTAGGGAGATCGATCTTGGGTTTGATTTGGTGTTGGCACTAGAGAATTGTGGGGTTGTAGTAGGCAGTTGGCGAAAATGGTGGTTGTTGTGCACTTTGATTTGTAGCTAACGTGAATGGAAAAGTCGAAGTGTTGGCAATAGCTGTTAAGGGATAAAAATTTCACATCGTTTAAATATCGAAATATTGATCAACTTAAAAAGATCTTAGACTACTTCTTTTAATAATGTTGACATTTAAGATAGAACCTCAAATCTTAACATAGTATCAGAGCCATTAAAACTTAAAAAATGAGATACGAATTTCAATATTGGTCTGGTCAAATAAGCCATCATCTTGTGGGACATGTTAAGGGATAAAAATCCTACATCAGTTAAATACCGAAATATTGACCAACTTAAAAAGATATTGGACAACTCCTCTTAATAAAGTTGACATTTTAATATGGAATCTCAAATCTTAACAATAGCAATAGAAGATGAGATGAAAATGGAGTTGAAAAGCAAGGAAGAAGGCATTGTTACCTACGATGATGTCAGCGTTCGATGGCAATGGATGATTTTCGAGGGTGCGGCAAAGAAGGAGAAGGACGTGGGTGGTTGGGGTTTTGTTTTTTGATATAATTATTATAATCATTTTTTTAAGAAAATGTAAATTTGCTATGTTATCATTTTAAAAATTAGTCAAAATATTTGAAAGTTTAGTATTTGGGTCAATTAACGGTCAAATGACTGATTTTCCATCCATTTGGATTTCAGGTGTGAACTTTTTAAAAGTTTGGTATGGTGAATGACACTAATAAAAGGTTTGTGTGAAGTCTACTACTAAATGAAAAGTTTGATACTGTGGCTACAATTCTCCATTAGTTTAAATATCTACAACTCCGTCTAACAAATATTTTCAAAATCGTCAAGTTTGCACGAAGATTGTACTGAGACGTCCCAAACTTATGCCATGTAACTTATGATATAATAAAAATTCTACGCTTTCACGGTTTATTAAATTGAAAGACCCTTTAATATTATAGTTGATCACTTGATCTTATAATGTTGGAATTAAAATTGCTAAGAATGTCGTACTGTATACCATAAATAAAGATTGCAATTACTCACGAAATGTGGAGGTAGGAAACAGTTGAAAATTTTATATAAGACAACTAAACTAAAAACATCAAGAGCACCCTACATAGATATTATTTGATTTTTAATTGAGAATTTATAAACACTCAACAAATTACTCACCATAGTTCAGCTTTGTAAGATCGGAGCAAATGGAAAACCAAGTTATTTTTCATAACAAAAATTGTAAATATTTCATCAATAAAGTTGTCAGATCAAAGCATTTTGTATATGTTCATCTGAGCATAGCGTCGCTCGCTTCATGAAGATCTTTACATATTGGCGGGTAGATGAAAAATGTCCTAATATTTGATAGTTCGGAGGAACGTGCCCATTTAATGGCAAGACTGGCTAGCAACGAAAATGAGGTCGTACTTTTTGCAAAAAGGATGTGAAATCAAGGGCCAAAATGCCAAGTTAAGAACGATATGTCCCTAAAAGATGCATTACCCTTAAACGTTAGGGACAATCTTTTTCAAAATGGGTAATTACATTAACACCACAACTTCTATTTTTTGCTAGATACTTTAATTTCACTAGAAAAAGGAAAAGAAAATTAATCCAAGCTTTGGCTGTCATTCAATTCTACTTTATTATGCTCTTTGGTATTATAACAAATGAGTTTATATTTCTTCGTTAAAATAAATAAATGTACCAATATGAAAGTAGAATTGCTCTTTTGGTTGTGAAATGACCATATTGATTAATATGTAAAAATATTTTAAGAAATGAGAAAACAAAAGAGTTGAAAGAATATAATCCAAATTCATTTTAATAATAAACTTAAATGTAATACAAAGATAAAGTGATCAAACGAGAAATATAATTTTTTGACAAATGGGGAAGTGTGGTTATATATGTTGCGTTTTAATTACACTAAAAGTATTTTATTTTTCTTATTATCGTACTTAAGTCCCTACGTTTTTATCGCATTCTTATCCTTAATCTTCTCTTAATCAACACATTTGGTCCTTTACGATGGTTTATGTCCACATATTTCATCAACATATTTTAAAACGAAGGGCAAATATTCTGTAGCACATTTTAATTTTTACTTTTTTGATTAATTATAAATATGGGGGACAAGTGTAAGCCTTTTCACGAAGTCATAACGGATTTTTTAGATGAAAATCTTCATCATGAATCAAATGTATTAATTAATGAAAAATTGAAGATAAGTATACAATGAAGAAAATTTAAATGTGATAACAAATAAAAGTTGAAACTTATTGTAATTAAAGTGATGTAACAACAAAATTTTTTGGTGACAATTTCCTAAAGGTAAATGAAGTATGGAAAACAATCGTTACAAATTAAAGTATTTTTGTAATGGTAAAATACTTGAGGGGCTTATCTAATATTTTCTATATTGGCATTTTCAAGTATTTTTGCCACGTGTCATTAGGAAAACTCAAGTTTTTATTTATTTTCCTTAATATTTTGTCTTTGAAAAAAGTAGCAATATTTAACCTTTTAGTGGAAATTAAAATCAAATTTTTAATAAATTTTAAAAAGAAATTTATGAAATGTGTGTTAAAAAGGTTGTAAATTTCATGAAATATATGATTAAAATTAATTATTCGCTTTGATTAAAATTAAAATTAAAATTTAGCTCTCGTTTGGCCCCGATTATTTGGGTTTATAATGGGGGAATAATTTTTTTTTTTAAATGGATTGTTGCAAAAGAATGAAATTTTTTTCGATTTATGTGTAATATTATTTTATTGAAAATTGTGTGATGAAAAATAAAAGAGAAAAAAATTTAAATTAAATTAAAAAGTTTTAAAGGGCCAAACGGGTGCTTAATCAGGACAAAATGGAGCTTAAAGTGAATATGGGGGAGAAATACGGTTTGGTACATTCTTGGCATGTATTTATTATAAAATTTATATGCACACAGACTACGACAGTGCTAGACGCCATGTGTAGAAATTACAGGGGTGGAGAGATAAAAAAGGAAAACAGAGAGTGTGTATGTCCGTTTGTGAGAAGCTCACTGTTTCCTCTATAGAGTAGAGAGAGAGAGAGAGAGAGAGAGGTGTACTGCACACAGAAAACCCATAGAAATTGTGAGAGAGAAGAGAGGAGAAAGGTGTACTGCATTCTCTTCTTCTTTTACTTAAAAAAACCTCATTTCTCTTCAGTTTCTGGAGGACGAAACCAGGTAGGTTTCTCTCTCTCTCTCTCTCTCTCTCTCTCTCTGTTCATATATATATATATATATATATATAATTATTTGATTTTTAATTGAGAATTTATAAACACTCAACAAATTACTCACCATAGTTCAGCTTTGTAAGATCGGAGCAAATGGAAAACCAAGTTATTTTTCATAACAAAAATTGTAAATATTTCATCAATAAAGTTGTCAGATCAAAGCATTTTGTATATGTTCATCTGAGCATAGCGTCGCTCGCTTCATGAAGATCTTTACATATTGGCGGGTAGATGAAAAATGTCCTAATATTTGATAGTTCGGAGGAACGTGCCCATTTAATGGCAAGACTGGATAGCAACGAAAATGAGGTCGTACTTTTTGCAAAAAGGATGTGAAATCAAGGGCCAAAATGCCAAGTTAAGAACGATATGTCCCTAAAAGATGCATTACCCTTAAACGTTAGGGACAATCTTTTTCAAAATGGGTAATTACATTAACACCACAACTTCTATTTTTTGCTAGATACTTTAATTTCACTAGAAAAAGGAAAAGAAAATTAATCCAAGCTTTGGCTGTCATTCAATTCTACTTTATTATGCTCTTTGGTATTATAACAAATGAGTTTATTTTTCTTCGTTAAAATTAATAAATGCACCAATATAAAAAAATTCAATTTACAACAAAATGAAAGTAGAATTGCTCTTTTGGTTGTGAAATGACCATATTGATTAATATGTAAAAATATTTTAAGCCTTTTCACGAAGTCATAACGGATTTTTTAGATGAAAATCTTCATCATGAATCAAATGTATTAATTAATGAAAAATTGAAGATAAGTATACAATAAAGAAAATTTAAATGTGATAACAAATAAAAGATGAAACTTATTGTAATTAAAGTGATGTAACAACAAAATTTTTTGGTGACAATTTCCTAAAGGTAAATGAAGTATGGAAAAAATCGTTACAAATTAAAGTATTTTTGTAATGGTTAAATACTTGAGGGGCTTATCTAATATTTTCTATATTGGCATTTTCAAGTATTTTTGCCACGTGTCATTAGGAAAACTCAAGTTTTTATTTATTTTCCTTAATATTTTGTCTTTGAAAAAAATAGCAATATTTAACCTTTTAGTGGAAATTAAAATCAAATTTTTAATAAATTTTAAAAAGAAATTTATGAAATGTGTGTTAAAAAGGTTGTAAATTTCATTAAATATATGATTAAAATTAATTATTCGCTTTGACTTAAATTAAAATTAAAATTTAAATTTAGCACTCGTTTGGCCCGGATTATTTGGGTTTATAATAGGGGAATAATTTATTTTTTTAATGAATGATTGTAAAAGAATGAAATTTTTTTCGATTTATGTGCAATTTTATTTTATTGAAAATTGTATGGTGAGAAATAAAAGAGAAAAAAATTTAAATTAAATTAAAAAATTTTAAAGGGGCCAAACGGGTGCTTAATCAGGACAAAATGGAGCTTAAAGTGAATATGGGGGAGAAATACGGTTTGGTACATTCTTGGCATGTATTTATTATAAAATTTATATGCACACAGACTACGACAGTGCTAGACGCCATGTGTAGAAATTACAGGGGTGGAGAGATAAAAAAGGAAAACAGAGAGTGTGTATGTCCGTTTGTGAGAAGCTCACTGTTTCCTCTATAGAGTAGAGAGAGAGAGAGAGAGAGAGGTGTACTGCACACAGAAAACCCATAGAAATTGTGAGAGAGAAGAGAGGAGAAAGGTGTACTGCATTCTCTTCTTCTTTTACTTAAAAAAACCTCATTTCTCTTCAGTTTCTGGAGGACGAAACCAGGTAGGTTTCTCTCTCTCTCTCTCTGTTCATATATATATATATATTCCCACTCTCTTGAGCACACGCATAGATGATATTCTCTTGTGTGCGTGTAATATATGTATGTTTTGAAGATATTATCCCTTTTATTTAAATGAAACCCCCATCACCATGGCATAGATTTTGAGTACGATTTTGTTGAGGCTTCAGAGAGCAAAGGTTTTTATCAAATTCTTCTATTTCTTTCATTCTTCTGTTTGTGTGATGTTTTTTAGCTTTTCTTTTCATGCATTTATTTTATCAATATGGTTATTGATTCTTGGGTAATTTGCGGGTTAATCAAGGGGTTTTTGATCAAGAAACCATTATCATCAAAAGTAAGTTTTATCTGCATGTTGATCTGTTTCCTTCTTTTCTTGAGTATAATTATTTTATTTTCTATTTTATTAATCAATTTAATTTGTCATTTGGAATAAAGAATCATATATTTTTTTTCTTTGTTTTTGTTCAAAAATTATGTCCCACAGCACGATTATCTTTGATGTTTGAAAAGATCTATTATTTGCACCATTCATTTCTTGATAAAAGTCTCCAGTGAATAGTTTCTTTATTCTGCTGTATTTCATTCCATGATTAAAATTATTTCAGTATGGAAATAGTTTTTTTTTTTTTTTTAATTTATTTGCGTTAAGAAATGTAATAATTTTCGAAGGAATTTATTGATTTTGATGCAGTTAGAGGCTTTGGGTGAATTTTGAAGGGTCTGAAGTGTTGAGATAATGTTAAGGCCAACGATCAGATCGAACCTCAAAGATCAACACAGGGATCACTTGATTTCTGATGCTAGTTCAGAGTCGAAAGTTCACTCTGTTATTTTTGGTCAAAAACATAAAAATAGTCCATATTTTAACGTCCCTGGGGTATTTGTGGGGTTCGATCCTAAGAGTTCAGAATCTGATTCAGAGAGAAGCCCTACTTCCCCATTAGATTATCAGGTTTTCTCTAATATGGGCAATCCGCTTAAGCCCCGAATATCATCAAATGAGGTGCATCAAAAGAGCTGGGATTGTAGCAAAGTCGGTCTAAGTATTATAAATTCTCTTTACAATGAAAATAAATACTCAGGGAAGGTTAACCGGTCATCTGATAGTAAAAATATTCTTTTTGGACCAAAAATGAGGATCGCAAAAGCAAATTTTCCAGGTTGCATCGATTCTCTTGAAGTTCCAAGATCATTGCCAAAAAATGTTGCCATTTTTCCAAATGACATGGCAAAACCACCCAATCACATAAAGGACAATTCTGATGTCTTGTTCGAAATTGGAGGAGCCACATTTGAGCCAGAGCAGTTTGAGAAAAATCTTCACTCCTGTTCGTTAGATTCCGGAAGGTCTTGGTCGCATTTAACCAATTTTGGAAACTGTAAGCCCAAACCGTTGTCTGGTAACTTGAATTCCAAGAATGCAATAAGCCACATGTTTTCAGAATCAAAGTTAGGCGATTCATCTGAATGGAAGCTGAGTTCAATTCCGGCATCAATTAGCTGTGGAACTGGTTTTATTGGTTCTGTTCCGGCAAGGGAGGTTGAGCTTTCTGAGGATTATACCTGTGTGAGAACACATGGCCCTAACCCCAAAGTTACTCATATCTTTGGTGACTGCATTTTAGAATGTCATGACAAATTATCCAACGTTTTCAAGGAAAATGTAGAGGAAATTGCATTGCCTCAGGTGGCAGAATGCTCTGACGTTTTTTCTTCTTATCCCTCCAGCGATTTCTTGAAATGTTGTTACTCTTGCAAGAAGAAATTGGAAGGGGAAGATGTTTACATGTACAGGTTCGCAGCAATAAACCTTTTCTTCTATTTGGTTTTTTGGTTTCGCAACAATAGTACTTACCTCTGCATATGTACAAAACACTTTAGATTATCAACATGTTTGGTAAGCGGATGGGACTGGATAGACTCGACAGTACTATGAACAAGATTTTAGTTTTTTTTTTTTTAATATTGTCATGTCCAGTACTATGGACCAATGCACTACAAGATTTTGACTGGTTCTTGGTTGTGTTGATGTTCTTCAGAGGTGAGAAAGCGTTTTGCAGTTGGAGTTGCCGTTCACAGGTTATTTTGATTGATGAAGAGGTGGAGAAAGCAAGCAATAATTCTTCTGAAAACTCTGTTTATCCAAACAGCAGGGAAGAAAATTTTGAGAGCAGCTTGTTTATATCTACATAGGATACTGCGATTGCATCGCCTTTTGCACCATGCCCATGATCGATGAAACCACCACATAGGTATAAACCTCTGATCTTCCGTTTATTGAGAGCTGTTTGTGTATCTGTTAGCAGCCTTGGATGATCTTTTGTACCTTATGCTGTTCTACTTTCGTCTCTCATGGTCTTTGTGGGTAATATAAACCACCAGATTTTGATTTACATAATCCCAACTTTCGGTCAATGATAGAAGAGAGTCTCGATAGCCTTCGATGCTATGTGGCCCCGGACTTTGTCCTCTGTTCTATGTTTGGAACAGGAGTTGATGTTTTTTGCCTTGATGGATCTTTTTGAATTAGTATAAATGGCTTTTGTGAATATACCTGTTTTTTTCTCTTTTCTTGAAATGCTTTGATCGGAAATGTAGTTTTCTAGCACCATTTTTATTTGTTAAAGTTTTATCCATTTGAAACAATAGGATCTAATGAAATTAACTATTGAGATTACTGAATGAACACAATCCATGATGTAGTCGATAGAAAACTACGGTGTATGACGGAGATGTCTTGCATGGATTTAAAGAAGCTAATGACGACAAGAGTGACAAGATTTTAGTAAGACAAGTGAAAAGAGAGGATGCTAGACCAATTCCAACACGGTTCATTATAGTTGTCAAGGATCTGGTTGTTATGCATCTTCTCTAGATCTACAATGAACTGAGCAAATTAGTGAAAAATGATTCAAGAAGTCGACTAGCATAGCTTACGCCTAAATCTGATTTGACATTATGGTCTTGTATCAGGGCCTTCTTGTTTGTCATCGATGTTTACTTGGTTGCTCATAATTTCTGGATCGCACTTGCCCATACCTTCATAAAGTATTTTGAAGGTATCCATTGAGGCAATTCACACGGAGAGTCCATATCATTGGCATGTTTAAAGCTTACATTGTTTGTCGCAGGAAGGTAGTTGAATCTATAGGTCATGGTTTCAATGATTTTCATGGTTATTCTATGTGTGAAACCTAGCCCTGGTTTGGGATCCATTTTTGCTAAAATACATTTTTCTTTCTTATTTTCAATCATACATTTTTCAATAAAATTACATGTAAGCCAAAAAAATTTCTTATTTTTAAAATCACGATTTCAAAATATATTTTCGTTTCAAAATTTAATTTTAATGGAGTCCAAACAGAGGAAAACGTTGGTGGGACTGTTGCACCGTCTTACGTGATGCGACTGTCGAATGGGGAGCCACCACTTTGTCGGGTAGTCCACCCTCCTCCAATGAGGTGAGACAACTTCTCGATTTTTTTCTCTCTTTTCGCCTCAAGTTCTGAGGTAATGGCTCTCCATTCGATGGTTGTACCACGTAGGATAGAGCGATCGTCTAACCAAAATATTTCGCCCAAACAGAAGCCTAAACTATGAGACCCACTTACTATTCTTTACAGGACGTGTTTAATATTCAGTATGATGGACAGGATCGTATTTATTAGTTGCCTTATCTAGGAGTGTAAAACGGGTCCTGTTGGCCTACAAGCAGTTTAGCTGACCTAACAACTTTAGAACCTGTTTGGGAGTGATTTTTAGAATTGATTTTTTGACCGTTAGGAGAAAAGTGGGGTCCACCTGTGAGAGAAGAAGTCAAATTGACGGCTGGAATAGTGAAATAACGATCAAAAAATCAATTTTTTTGATGAAAAAATTGGACCCAAACAGGCTCTTAGTTACATCTAAGTCACTTTCAACTTAATCTACAAACATGTCAATGTTGCAGACCGTGTGTTCTGTAACAACTTTGACTCATGTATACTCACTTGAAATGGCTCCTCAAAGTT
>NW_019247059.1:605-1433 GCF_002742605.1 Olea europaea var. sylvestris | reverse complement strand
TGTCGGAATGGGCTCAAATTTGACAGGTTGATCGGAAAAAAAATTTATCCGTGCGCAATTTCGTCACTTTTCACGACGGGGTCAAATTGAGCTAAAATTTGACAGATTGATCGTAAAAAAAAAATCGAGCCTGGAGAATTTCCTCATTTTTCGCGACGGAGTCGGAATGGGCTCAAATTTGACACGTTGATCGAAAATAAAAACCACGCCAAGGGCAATTTCATCATTTTCACGAAGGTGTCGGAATGGGCTCAAATTTGACAGGTTGATCGGAAAGAAAAATCTCGCGGGGGACAATTTCGTCATTTTTCGCGACGGAGTCGGAATGGGCTCAAATTTGACAGGTTGACCGGGAACTAAAATCTCGCCGGGGGGAATTTCGTCATTTTTCGCGACGGTGTCGGAATGGGCTCAAATTTGACAGGTTGACCGGGAACAAAAATCTCGCCGGGGGGAATTTCGTCATTTTTCGTGACGGTGTCGGAATGGGCTCAAATTTGACAGGTTGATCGGGAATAAAATTCGCGCCAGCGGCAATTTCGTCATTTTTCGCGACGTTGTCGGAATGAGCTCATATTTGACAGGTTGATCAGAAAAAAAATTTATCCGTGCGCAATATTGTCATTTTTCGCGACGGGGTCGAATTGGGCTAAAATTTGACAGATTGATCGTAAAAAAAATCGAGCCTGGAGCAATTTCCTCATTTTTCGCGACGGAGTCGGAATGGGCTCAAATTTGACACGTTGATCGGAAGAAAAAATCACGCCACAGGCAATTTCGTCATTTTCACGAAGGTGTCGGAATGGGCTCAAATTTGATAGGTTGATC
>NW_019247059.1:0-373 GCF_002742605.1 Olea europaea var. sylvestris | reverse complement strand
GGGAGCAATTTCGTCATTTTTCGCGACGGAGTCGGAATGGGCTCAAATTTGACAGGTTGAACGGAAACAAAAATCACACCAGGTGCAATTTCGTCATTTTTACGAAGGTATCGGAATGGGCTCAAATTTGACAGGTTGATTGGGAGCAAAAATCGCGCCAGGGGCAATTTCGTCATTTTTCGCGACGGTGTCGGAATGGGCTCAAATTTGACTGGTTGATCGGAAACAAAAATTTATCCGGGCACAATTTTGTCATTTTTCGCGACGGGGTCGGATTGGTCCCAAATTTAACCGGTTGATAGTAAACAAAAATCGCGCCGGGAGCAATTTCGTCATTTTTCGCAACGGAGTCCGATTGGGCTCAAATTTGACA
>NW_019247058.1:0-1433 GCF_002742605.1 Olea europaea var. sylvestris | reverse complement strand
CAATTTTCATTCAATTCATATATACATAAATTCTTTTATACCGCACTCTAATTCCATGGCAGAAGGCGGTGGCGAACCCGAATCGGGTCACGGGTCAAAACCCAAGGCCACTTACGAATCATTCGGCGGCCGACTACGGTTTACAGTGGAGCTGAAGCCCGGCGAAACCACTATTGTATCGTGGAAAAAGCTTCTCAAAGATGCCGCTGCAGGTAAGATCAAAGGGAGTGGCCCATTGCCCGGCCCGTCCACGGAGGTCCACAACACGGTTCCTGCTCCTGTTCCTGCGCTTCCATCGGGGGCTCCAACTTTAAAGCAATCTGGCGAAAATGGAGCTAAAGATTCACAAGCACAGCCCGGCTCCAATCGTCTGAGTAACGTGATTGAAAGAATTGAGCGCATGTATGCGGTACGTGCTGGATGAATTTTATTTTTAATCTTAATTTTGAATTTTTAGTGGGTATAAGCTTCTATTTTATAAAGGATTAACGTGATATAAACTGTTATTGTAAAGCACATTTAATGTAGGGCAATCTGTTTTAATATCTTATTCGTTAGTTATATCTAAAGTTCCAATTTTGAAGCACGTTTAAATCTCGATCATGTTACTGCAGATTATCTGAGTTATTTTTGTCAATGTTTTTTTGTTCATGGTATTTCTAGGGTGATGGAAGTAGTGATGAAGAAGATGTTGTTCTAGATGATGTGCCTGATGATGATGAATATGATACGGAGGATTCCTTTATAGATGATACTGAGCTGGTGGGTAATTTGATCCGTTAGCTGTACTCGACCATTTTATTTATTCTTTTTAAACTGCTCGTATTGGTTAATCTATTTGTTTTGTAAATTTTTAGTAAGTCGTTTAAATGATAAGTCAATAAAAATCATTACTTTTTGTGCAGGATGACTATTTCCAGGTTGATAACTCAGCAATAAAACATGATGGATTTTTTGTTAATCGTGGGAAGTTGGAGCGCATGTGAGTTTTTGAGAAACTCTTTGATGCAAAAAGTTTTATACATTGAAACTATATTGTTATTGAAAATAAAGTTTTCTATGCCCTTACATTTCTAAATTTATCTGAACAGATTTTTTAAGTAGAAAATCTAGTACATAAATGTAATATGTTAATCGAGAAAACCTAAATATGCAACTGGTCCTGACATGTTTATAATTCTTTTGGTCTTTGCAATTGGAATTTGGAAAATGAGAAATTAATCTAAATATCTTTTTTTGTATTCTGAAATTCAGACTTCAATCAATCGCAAAGAAATAGAACGGTTATAGTTTGCATATCTGTAGTTTATGGACCTTGGCTTTGGCTTCTATTTTATGATTTGCAGATCTGCGCTCTCTTGTCCAAATCAAATTTAATATGAGATAATGGTTACACAAGGCTGATAAGAGCAAGCTTTTGGACACACACACAC
>NW_019247057.1:0-1433 GCF_002742605.1 Olea europaea var. sylvestris | reverse complement strand
TAGGGCCAAATGCACTTTTTGGAATTGTAGCGACCGTTTTGGATTGAACTCACAACTTCTTCGTGACGTTCGAGGGATTTCGATCATTTTTTGAAAGAATGAGCACTTTTATATTTGGAACGCTTGAATAGTCGGCATATGAAGAATTGAGCATAACTTTTGCACACGGTGTCCGTTTTTGGCCCATAAGTACTTTTTGGAATTGTAGCGACCGTTTTGGATTGAACTCACAACTTCATCGTGACGTTCGAGGGATTTCGGCCATTTTTCGAAAGAATGAGCACTTTTATATTTGGAACGCTTGAATAGTCGGCATATGAAGAATTGAGCGTAACTTTTGCACACGGTGTCCTTTTTTGGCCCATAAGTACGTTTTGGAATTGTAGCGACCGTTTTGGATTGAACTCACAACTTCATCGTGACGTTCGAGAGATTTCAGCTATTTTTTGAAAGAATGAGGACTTTTATATTTGGAACGCTTGGATAGTCGACGTACGAAGAATTGAGCGTAACTTTTGCACACGATGTCCGTTTTAGGCCCATAAGTACTTTTAGGAAATATAGCGACCGTTTTGGATTGAACTCACAACTTCTTCGCGACGTTCGAGGGATTTCGACCATTTTTCGAAAGATTGAGCACTTTTATATTTGGAACGCTAGGGTAGTCGGGGTGCGAAGAATTGAGCGTAACTTTTGCACACGGCGTCCGTTTTGGGCCCATAAGTACTTTTTGGAAATGTAGCGACCGTTTTGGATTGAACTCACCACTTCATCGGGACGTTCGAGGGATTTCAGCCATTTTTCGAAAGATTGAGTACTTTTATATTTGGAACGCTAGGATAGTCGGTGTGCGAAGAATTGAGCGTAACTTTTGCACATGGCGTCCGTTTTGGGCCCATAAGTACTTTTTGAAAATGTAGCGACCGTTTTGGATTGAACACACAACTTCGTCGTGACGTTTGAGGGATTTCGCCCATTTTTTGAAAGAATGAGCACTTTTATATTTGGAATACTTGGATAGTCAGCGTATGAAGAATTGAGCGTAACTTTTGCACACGGTGTCCGTTTTTGGCCCATAAGTACTTTTTGGAAATGTAGCGACCGTTTTGGATTGAACTCACAACTTTGTTGTGACGTTCGAGGGATTTCGACCATTTTTCGAAAGAATGAGCACTTTTATATTTGGAACGCTTGGATAGTCGGCGTACGAAGAATTGAGCGTAACTTTTGCACACGGTGTCCATTTTTGGCCCATAAGTACTCTTTGAAAATGTCGCGACCGTTTAGGATTGAGCTCACAACTTCGTCGTGACGTTCGAGGGATTTCAGCCATTTTTTTAAAGAATGAGGACTTTTATATTTGGAACGCTTGGATAGTCGGCGTACGAAGAATTGAGCATAACTTTTGCACACGATGTCCGTTTTAGGCCCAT
>NW_019247056.1:0-1433 GCF_002742605.1 Olea europaea var. sylvestris | reverse complement strand
GAACTAAACTGCAAACAATCCATAGATGAGACGGGCGACGAAATGAAAATTGAAAATGCCAAAAATTTAACTGAATACAATTGGAAGATAAAGAAATAAGATTACAAGAGAAAATGGTTGAAATGAAGCAAATTTAAAGTTTGGGAACTAAAGTGCAAATACTCAAGACTTGGGTCGAACCTTATGATGAAGATTCGAGGGTTCAAAAAGTCATTTGGGATCGAAGAGAAGTCAACGGGACGAGAAATTTGAAAAATAATCAAAATACATACGTAAGAAAACTAAGGGACCAAATTGCAAAATTGGTCCCCAAAAATTGTGTCATGCGTACACATGGGCCTCTAGACCTTACATACATTAAGTTCTGAAAATCCATTCTTGAGATCAAATTACGTGTATTGTGCTTACGCACCAAATGAATCATGTTTAAGCATGAATCGGAAAAAAATTTATTTCCCTATTTTATTTTGGAAACTTTTGGTATGCAATCTTTTTGGCATTCTTTAAATACCAAAACTCAATAAAAATGTTGAGAACCTCCATTTGATCTAAATTTCATCATACTATACATATTTTGAAGGCGAAAAACAAGCCTATACATTAATTCTAGGCGTATCATACAAGGATTTTGAAGATTTATAGCCCGGCATCAAGAGTTGAGCCAAGAACGTGCATTTGTCCTACTTCTTCCATCTTTCTTATTTTCGGGTGATTTTTTTTTTTTAATTATTCTTATGTAATTTAATCATAAGAATGTCAGGCTAAGTTTTTCTTTGTATTTGATGAATGACGAACCCTATTATTCGTTTATTTTAGTTCAAGACAATTAGTTTAGTATTTCTTGATTTTTCTTGATTGGTTTTGCATTCTTATTAAACTATTTGATTGCTTAATCACGAATTAGATAGTAAGTTACTTGTTGTAGTATAAGAATACTCAAAATAAGTCTAGAATACAACAAAATCAACACATGGACAATAAGTATTAGGAATAATATCTATAGCACGTGCAATCATATTTGATAAATCTTGTGAATCAATGCATGTTTTTCATATGAATTCGATTAGGAATAGGATCGAGTAGTGTTAAACATATGTTTAATATATTTTGGAAAAGAATATTGAATAAAAGTGAAATTATCGATGGTCTTGAATGCACAAATTTACTAAATTATGAATTAAAGGTCCATTTGATTACAAAAATAGAATTTGGGTGGAAAGAAAAAAATTTTCAGGAAATTGAATTACCTAGAACTTGTTTTACTGGGAATTGTCAATTAAATATGTTTGATTTGTATAATTTTTCATCTAAAAAAAGTTGAAATTTTGGTTTTTTTGGTGTTCATTTGGTTTTGTTTTTCATGAAAATTGTTAATTAAATGGATATATCTTTTTACGATTGTGGATAAAACTTGTTTTCATTGCAAAAAAAAA
>NW_019247055.1:0-1433 GCF_002742605.1 Olea europaea var. sylvestris | reverse complement strand
GTGTCCAATAAGCAATTAAAGCAAATACTTGAAGTCACAGTAAGCTCTTCACGAAATAATTGGTCTAAGAAGCTGGAAGACGCCTTGTGGGCCTATAGGATTGCATTCAAGACTCCTATTGGGACGTCACCATATCAATTGGTTTTCGGGAAGGTATGCCACTTACCTCTTGAGATAGAATACCATGCTTACTAGGTAATGAAGAAATAAAATTTGGACTTAAAGGCTGCGGGTGAAAAACGTTTATTACAACTTAATGAGCTGGATGAGCTCAGAATGGAGGCCTACAAAAATTCAAGACTCTACAAAAAATGCACCAAGAAGTGGCAAGATATGCATATTCAGAGACGTGAATTTAAAGTGGGGTAAAAAGTGTTACTCTACAACTCTAGGCTTAAGCAGTTTTTAGGAAAGCTGCGATCGAGATGGTCTGGTCCCTATACTATTGCACAAGTATTTTCACACGGGGCAGTTGAGATCACTCATGATAGTAAGGGACATTTAAGGTCAATGGACAACGTTTGAAGCACTATTGGAACGATGATTTCTGAAAGGAAAAGTCTACCGTTCATCTTAGACCACCAAAATGACACAATACGATAAAGTCGAGCTATCGACTATAACCTAACGCTGGGTGGGAGACAACCCACTGTATCCTTCAATTTATTTTACTTTTCACATTATTTTAGGAGTTATTTAATTTTCAATTAGGTTGTGTTTTGGGGGTTAAAATTGTAATTTTGATAGTCTTTTTTCCATAATTCAAAAAAAATAATAATAATAATAAATTTTGTCTATGCGATCGCGTACACATAATATTTATGCTGTCGCATAGATATCAACCGAAACAAAAATTAGGGACATTTCTATTACTATGCGACTGCATAGGATACTACTATGCGGCTGCATAGTAGTGACTCGATCATGGATTTAAGCCATGACCGAGTCACTCTCAATCATTCCCTCCCCTCTTCGCACCTCTATCGCACCCTCACACCAACACACATGATAAGACACACTTCACACAACACACAAACACACGACTCACACTCATTCTTCATTCCATTGGCACCCTAAATTAATACTCCACACGTTCATTGCGAATTCAAGGTATATTCTCTCATTCCTTTTCTTCTATGATTTTTTTAGTTCGATTCGAGATGAACCGAGAATTTTATGAGCATGATTGCAGAGAATGGGCAATAGGTAGTCGATGAATTGTGTATTTTGAACTTGGGTTGTGTTATGGATTGGTGGAACATTAAATTTTTGGTATTTTGTAGGGTTTACAAAGAATGCATGTGACATGTTCGATGAAATGCTAAGTAACGAGCTTTATGCAATTTCGAAATTTTTGCTTTTGTTATGCCATACAATTGATGTGTATACCGATTGGATAAAGACAGATCACTTGAAAGGCCGTGAAAAAAAAA
>NW_019247054.1:0-1433 GCF_002742605.1 Olea europaea var. sylvestris | reverse complement strand
CGCGCCGGGGGCAATTTCATCATTTTACGCTACTGTGTGGGAATGGGATTAAATTTGGCAGGTTGATCGGAAACAAAAATCGCATTGGGGGCAATTTCGTCATTTGATGCGACTGAGTCGGAATGGGCTTAAATTTGGCAAGTTGATCGGAAATAAAAATCGCCACGGGGGCAATTTTGTCATTTTAGGCGACTGTGTCGGAATGGGCTTAAATTTTACAAGTTGATCGGAAATAAAAATCGTGCCGGGGGCAATTTCGTAATTTTTCGGGACTGTGTCGAAATGGGCTAAAATTTGACTGGTTCATCGGAAACAAAAATCGCGTCGGGGGCAGTTTCGTTATTTTACCCGACTGTGTCGGAATGGGCTTAAATTTGGCAGGTTGATCGGAAATAAAAATCGCGCCGGGTGCTATCTCGTCATTTTTCGCGACTGTGTCAAAATGGGCTTAAATTTGGCAGGTTGATCAGAAATAAAAATCGCGCCGGGGGCAATTTCGTCATTTTACGCGACCGAGTTGGAATGGGCTCAAATTTGGCAGGTTGATCGGAAATAAAAATCGTGCCGGGGGCAATTTCGCCATTTTTCGCGACTGTGTCGAAATGGATTAAAATTTGACAGGTTGATCGGAAACAAAAATCGCGCCGGGGGCAATTTCATCATTTTACGCGACTGTGTGGGAATGGGCTTAAATTTGGCAGGTTGATCGGAAACAAAAATCGCGTCGGGGGCGATTTCGTCATTTAAGGCGACTGAGTCGTAATGGGCTTAAATTTGGCAAGTTGATCGGAAATAAAAATCGCCCCGGGGGCAATTTCTTCATTTTAGGCGACTGTGTCGGAATGGGCTTAAATTTTGGAAGTTGATCGGAAATAAAAATCGCGTCGGGGGCAATTTCATAATTTTCCGCGATTGTGTCGAAATGGGCTAAAATTTGACTGGTTCATCGGAAACAAAAATCGCTACGGGGCAATTTCGTTATTTTACCCGACTGTGTCGGAATGGGCTTAAATTTGGCCGGTTGATAGGAAATAAAAATCGCGCCGGGGGCTATTTCGTCATTTTTCGCGACTGTGTCAAAATGGGCTTAAATTTGGCAGGTTGATCGGAAATAAAAATCGCGCCGGGGGCAATTTCGTCATTTTACGCGACCGAGTCGGAATGGGCTCAAATTTGGCGGGTTGATCGGAAATAAAAATCTTGCCGGGGGCAATTTCGTCATTTTACGCGACTGTGTCGGAATGGGCTTAAATTTTGTAAGTTGTTCGGAAAAAAATCGCGCCGGGGGCAATTTCGTCATTTTACGCGATCGTGTCGGAATGGGCTTAAATTTGGAAGGTTGATCGGAATTAAAAATCGCGCAGGGGCCAATTTCGTCATTTTTCGCGACTGTGTCGAAATGGGCTAAAATTTGGCTGGTTGACAGGAAATAA
>NW_019247053.1:0-1433 GCF_002742605.1 Olea europaea var. sylvestris | reverse complement strand
ATCTATTCAATACTCTCTCTCGAGATGTATTGAACCTATTCTCATAAATCACCAGCCTATATTTCTATGACGGATGCAATTATTCAAGAACGCATGTATTTTTTTGTGAGCAATTAAAGATTTACATAGGGCATAGGGGTATATTTCTATCTCCTATCGGACCCTATGATGAATTATATATATCGAGTTTAATCCAATTTTCTCAAATTCAGAATTAAACCACCAAATTCATACAAATTAAGTGCACATTAATTGAGGAAATAAATAAATCAATATAATTGATTCAAATGATCCCATCCAACTATGAATTCAAAGTCATGAAATAACAGGTTTAATAATAATTACATGGTTCATCGATCACCTAGTTACAGAAATCTAGCCTATCATGATAAAAATAACGAAATCTATCAAGTTTTGAATAAAATACATCACCGGGTTATCAAAACTTGAAGAGATCTTGTAAATCTTCGCGTCAATCCTTGTTCTTGCCTTCAAATCCTCTCCAACATGAATGTTTTTGCCTCCCAATTCGTTCATGTCGGCTTCTGGATGTTTTCTTGCTATTTAAACCCGTCTAAATTAGGTTACTAAAGGAGTTGCAATCATATAAGGAAACTGCAAAAATCGGGCACAGGTTATACCTATGCGACCGCATAGGTATATGAAACATGGCATTTTTAATCCTTGGAGGGTTACTCGCGACCGCATAGGCTTTCTACTATGCGACCGCATAGTAGAGTGAACTTCTAAATTGAGTCATTTTGATCCTCAAGTTTCATTCCTTCACTCCTTGACCTCCTCTTTTGTTTCTAGTTGCTCCAATGTTCCATTATAACTTCCAATTGGTGCTTAGCTTGATCAATTGCTTGATGTGTTCATTGGATCAACTTTCAGATAATTTTAATTTGGTCCCTGAATTTTCATTTTGCTCCAATTTGGTCCTCTTTCGGCTCTTTTCTCCTGAATTCCACTATTTCCATAGAATCACCTACATTGCATGAATTTGACAAAATTAAGTAACAATTCAATCATTTTACTTGTATTTAAGTCATGTTTGTGATGTAAATAAGTGTACAAAAATACTGTTATCAAACACCCCAAACTTGAACTATTGTTTGTCCTCAAACAAGATAGTGATATAATTCTGAACAAACATGGCTTAACACCTTGCCTTGACTCAGGATTGGACTAAGTAATTGATTTTATGAAAATTTATCAGTGCAAAATGATATCAGCCTTTACCTTTTAAGTGCATACTTGACGTGTGTGTGTGGATTCATGCTAACATATCAAGTTCATGATGAGTTTGAGTCCCGACCCCCAAGTGGTCAAATGTCTCCTTACTCGCTAGAGAGATACACAACCCCCCAAACTTATTCTTTTCACTCAATTATCCCGGGGTTGTGTTTAAAAATTATGAGTTTACCTAGCTA
>NW_019247052.1:0-1433 GCF_002742605.1 Olea europaea var. sylvestris | reverse complement strand
ACAAATGGACAGAACATTCAGACTTCTTTGCATCAATGAACAGTCACAGGCCAAAACTGTTTTAAAATCACATGCACTTGTTCATGGTTGCCACGCGATTATATAACGTGATTTAACCGCAAGTGTATGGTATCAAGTTTTGTAATATAGTAAAAAATTTAGAAGTGTCAAACCCACAGGGATTGATATTCAAATTCCACTGAGTACTATAATTGTTTTGGTTTTCACTTTATTTAGACAAATCCAATTTTTAAATGATGTTTTTAGGCTAACCTAATTTAAATGGAATAAAGAATGCAAGTAAAGTAAGGCAATTTCTAAAAATCAAATCAAATTATGGATATCTAGGGATTGATTTTACCATATTATCAACATGTTCTCAACCTCTATAGCAATTTCCATCGAATTTTTCCCAATTTATAGGCAAGAACTCTAATTTAATTAGATTCCCTCTCTTGAGCGCTAATAGAACCCATCTTTATATTTTATCTTTATATCTTAACCCCAATATATCTATCCTATATTAAACATATAAAGATTATTAAAGCTCTTGATTCTTATTTTATCCCTCAAAGATTTGCACTTTCTCTCGAAACCTACAAATCTAAGTTATGTTATTCAAGATCATCTCTAAATTTCCCTCTCTCGAGCGTCAAATTTAAAGCATCGGTTCATTCAATTGGTGATCAGGCAATTGAAAGCATTAAGCACAAAACAACATAAACAAATTCTGGAAAACTGAATAACTATATTAGAATTAAATCATGTCTCAAATAGGTTACATCAACTCTAGATCTACGAATTCAATTCATACTTGAATTGATCAACATGCTAAAATACAAGATAAAGAACATGGGAACGAATAAATAAGGGTTCAGAAAAACCGATTTAAGCCGCTTGTTCTTTCCCAATTGGTTGTCAATCTTGATGCAATTCAATTTCTCACCTTTGCCTCTTGAATGGATTTTCACTTTTGCACTCTTTTTTAGCCTAGAGAAAATCCCAGAAAACTACCTCCCCAATTAGATTTTCATCTTGGTATTTATATTATCTCCGAGCTTTGGATGGTTAGGGAACATCTTGGGCCGAGAAATATCCAAAAATTTGGACTCTTCTTGTTGCGAGAGCCGACGCTGTGGTACCCATCGCTAGCGCCGCGATATGTATGTGTGCTGGCACCACGATTCTGCCTCTTTCTCTTTACGCTGGACGCCTAAGAGCTAGCGCCGTGACGAGCAGCTCATTGCTAGAAGTTCTCTTTTTGTTAGGTGCCGTGGCGCCCAATTTAGGCACTATGGCATCTAATAAACTGCTCCTCGCTTGAATAGCTCATCTTCTGAGCCTCTTTTCCATTGCAATCCTTTTTTCTTATCTCCAATTCATGCCCCATTTTATGATCACCATTTTAGATTCATCATAAACTCCCAATTGTG
>NW_019247051.1:0-1434 GCF_002742605.1 Olea europaea var. sylvestris | reverse complement strand
GCAATTTGCCGAAAACGATCAAACCCGAAGTTATCATGAAATCAAAAATCACTTTTCATTTGCTCGATTCCAATCGAATTAGATTGGCAATTCGACAAAAATGACCCAACCCGAATTTATCAAGAAATCAAAAACAACTTTTCATTGGCTCGATTCCAATCAAATTAGACTAGCAATTCGCTGAAAATGATCAAACCCGATGTTTTCATGAAATCAAATACCACTTTTCATTAGCTCGACTCCAATCGAATTAGACTAGCAATTCGCCAAAAAAGAACAAACCCGAAGTTATCGTGAAATCAAAAACCACTTTTTATTGGCTCGAATCCAATCGAATTAGACTAGCAATTCGCCAAAAACGAACAAACCCGAAGTGTTCATAAAATCAAAAACCACTTTTCATTGGCTCGATTCCTATCGAATTAGACTAGCAATTCGCCAAAAAATGAACAAACCCGAAGTGTTCATGAAATCAAAAACCACTTTTCATTGGCTCGATTCCAAACAAATTGGACTAGCAATTCTTCGAAAGCAAACAAACCCGGAGTTATCATGAAATCAAAAGCCACTTTTCATTGGCTCGATTCCAAATGAATTAGACTTGTAGTTCGTCGAAAAGAACAAGCCCAAATTTATCATGAAATCAAAACCCACTTTTCATTGGCTCAATTTGAATCAAATTAGACCAGCAATTCGGAAAAAATGAACACGCCTTAAGTTTTCATGAGATCGAAAACCACTTTTCATTGGCTCGATTCCAATCGAATTAGACTAGCAATTTGTCGAAAATGATCAAACTCGAAGTCATCATGAAATCAAAAACAACTTTTCATTGGCTCGACTCCAATCAAATTAGACTAGCAATTCGATAAAAACAAACCGACCCGAAGTTTTCATCAAATCAAAAACCAATTTTCATTGGCTCAATTCCAATCAAATTAAACTAGCAACTTGCCGAAAATGATCAAACCCGAAGTTTTCATGAAATCAAAAACCACTTTTCATTGGCTGAATCCTAATCGAATTAGACTAGCAATTCTCCAAAAAAGAACAAGGTCAACTTTATCATGAAATCAAAAACCACTTTTCATTGGCTTGATTCGAATAAAATTAGACTAGCAATTCGCTAAAAACGAACAAACCCGAAGTTATCGTGAAATCAAAAACCACTTTTCGTTGGCTCGATGCCAATCGAATTTGACTAGTAGTTTGCCAAAAATGAACAAACCCGAAGTTATAATGAAATAAAAAATCACTTTTCATTTGCTAGATTACAATCGAATTAGACTATCAATTCGCCAAAAATGAATGAACTCGAAGTTATCTAGAAATCAAAATCACTTTTCATTGGCTCGATTCCAAACGAATTAGACTCGCAGTTCGTCGAAAAAAACAAGCCCGAAGTTATCATGAAATCAAAAACCACTTTTCATT
>NW_019247050.1:0-1434 GCF_002742605.1 Olea europaea var. sylvestris | reverse complement strand
ACTTCTTCAACTTGACATAACTAATAAGGAAATTAATTATTCGGAGGCCCAAACCAAGGAATTTGGCTAATAACCCGTGATCCTGGGACTGTGCCCCGAGTCCAATTTCGCGGGCCGTTTCCAATCAACTTGCCAAATTTCGGTCCATTCCGACCCCGTCGCGCCAAATGACAAAATTGCCCCTGGTGCAATTTTTCGTTGTTCATTTTCTGTGCAACACTTCTTCAAACCGACATAATTAATAAGGAAATTAATTATTCGGAGGCCCAAACGAAAGAATTTGGCTAAAATCCCGTGATCTCGTGTTTGTGTCCCGAGTCCAATTTGGCGGGTCGTTTCCGATCAACCTGCCAAATTTCGGCCCCATCTGACATTGTCGCTAAAAATGACAAAATTGCCCCTGGTGCGATTTTTCGTTGTTAATTTTTCGTCCAGCACTTCTTCAACCTGACGTAATTAATAAGCAAATTAATTTTTCAGAGGCCCAAACAAACGAATTTGGCTAAAATCCCGTGATCTCGAGTCTATGCCCCAAGTCCAATTTCGCGGGCCGTTTCCAATCAACCTGCCAAATTTCGGTCCTTTCCGTCACCGTCGCCCCAAATGACAAAATTGCCCCTGGAGCAATTTTTCTTTGTTAATTTTCTGTGCAACACTTCTTAAAACTGACATAATTAATAAAGAAATTAATTATTCGGAGGCCCAAATGAAGGAATTCGGCTAAAATCCCGTGATTCCGGGTCTGTGCCTCGAGTCCAATTTCACGGACCGTTTCCAATCAACCTGCCTAATTTCGGCCTGATCCGACATTATCGCTAAAAATGACAAAATTGCCGCTGGTGCGAATTTTCTTTGTTAATTTTCCGTCCAGCACTTCTTCAACCTGACGTAATTAATAAGAAAATAAATTTTTCGGAGGCCTAAACGAACGAATTTCTCTAAAATCCCGTGATCTCGGGTCTGTGCCCCAAGTCCAATTTCACGGGCCGTTTCCAATCAACCTGGCAAATTTCGTTCCTTTCCAACACTGTCGCGCCAAATGACAAAATTGCCCCTGGTGCAATTTTTCTTTGTTAATTTTCTGTGCAACACATCTTTAAATCGACATAATTAATAAGGAAATTAATTATTCGGAGGTCCAAACGAAGGAATTTGGCTAAAATCCTGTGATCCCGGGTCTGTGCCCTGAGTCCAATTTCACGGGCCGTTTCCAATCAACCAGCCAAATTTCGGCCCGATCCGACATTGTCGCTAAAATGACAAAATCGCCCCTGGTGCGATTTTTCTTTTTTAATTTTCCGTCCAGCACTTCTTCAACCTGACGTAATTAATAAGGAAATTAATTTTTCGGGGGCCCAAACAAATGAATTTGGCTAAAATCCCGGGATCTCGGGTCTGTACCCCAAGTCCAATTTCGCGGGCTGTTTCCAATCA
>NW_019247049.1:0-1434 GCF_002742605.1 Olea europaea var. sylvestris | reverse complement strand
TTAAAGAACGACAACTCGCATATTTGGAACTCTTGGATTGTCGACCTTCAAAGAAATGATCGTAACTTTTGCAGACGGTGTCCATTTTGGGACCATAAGTACTTTTCGGAAATAGCGACCCTTCTGGATTGAACTCACAACTTCATCTTGACGCATGAAGGATTTTAACCATTTTTTTAGGAACGTGCACCTGCATATTTGGACTGACGGCGTTCGAAGAATTGAGCATAGCTTTTGCAGACAGTGTCCCTTTTTGGGACCATAAGTACTTTTCGGAAATGTAGCGACCGTTTTGGGTTTAGCTCACGATTTCGTAATGACGTATTAAGGTTTTCGACCATTTTTTAAAGAACGACAACTCGCATATTTGGAACTCTTGGATTTTGGACCTTCGAAGAAATGATCGTAACTTTTGCTGACGGTGTCCGTTTTGGGACCGTAAGAACTTTTCGAAAATGTAGCGACCGTTTTGGGTTTAGCTCACGATTTCATAATGATGTATTAGGGTTCTCATCCTTTTTTTTATGAATGACCACTCGCATATTTGGAACGCTTGGATTGTCGACTTTCGAAGAAATGAGCGCAACTTTTGCGGACAGTGTCCGTTTTGGGCCTATAAGTACTTTTCGGAAATGTAGCGACCGTTTTGGGTTTAGCTCACGATTTCGTAATGACGTGTTAGGGTTTTCGACCATTTTTTATTGAACGACAACTCGTATATTTGGAACTCTTGGATTGTCGACCTTCGAAGAAATGATCATAACTTTTGCAGACGGTGTCCGTTTTGGGACCATAAGTACTTTTCGAAAATGTAGCGACCGTTTTGGGTTTAGCTCACGATTTCATAATGATGTATTAGGGTTCTCATCCTTTTTTTTATGAATGACCACTCGCATATTTGGAACGCTTGGATTGTCGACTTTCGAAGAAATGAGCGCAACTTTTGCGGACAGTGTCCATTTTGGGCCTATAAGTACTTTTCGGAAATGTAGCGACCGTTTTGGGTTTAGCTCACGATTTCATAATGATGTATTAGGGTTCTCATCCTTTTTTTTATGAATGACCACTCGCATATTTGGAACGCTTGGATTGTCGACTTTCGAAGAAATGAGCGCAACTTTTGCGGACAGTGTCCATTTTGGGCCTATAAGTACTTTTCGAAAATGTAGCAACCCTTCTAGTTTGAACTCACTACTTCGTCATGACGTATGAGGGATTTTAACCATTTTTTGATGAACGTGCACCTGAATATTTGGACTGACGACGTTCGAAGAATTGAGCATAACTTTTACAGACAGTGTCCGTTTTTGAGACCATAAGTACTTTTTGGAAATGTAGAGACCGTTTTGGGTTTAGCTTACGATTTTGTAATGACGTATTAAGGTTTTCGACCATTTTTTAAAGAACGACAACTCGCATATTTGGAACTCTTGG
>NW_019247048.1:368-1434 GCF_002742605.1 Olea europaea var. sylvestris | reverse complement strand
TTTTTGTTTCCGATCGACCTGTCAAATTTTAGCCAATTCCGACACAATCGCGAAAAATGACGAAATTGCCCACGGCGCGGTTTTTGTTCTCGATCGACCTGTCAAATTTCGACCAATACCGACACAGTCGCGATAAATGACGAAATTGTCCCCGGCGCGATTTTCGTTCCCGATCAGCCTGTGAAATTTTAGCCAATTCCGACACAATCGCGAAAAAAGTAGAAATTGCCCCTGGCGCGGTTTTTGGTTCCGATCGACCTATCAAATTTTAGCCAATTACGAGACAGTCGCGAAAAATGACGAAATTGCCCCCGGCGCGATTTTTGTTTCCGATCCACCTGTCAAATTTTAACCAGTTCCGACGCAATCGCAAAAAATGGCGAAATTGCCCCCGGTGCGATTTTTGTTCTCGATCAACCTGTCAAATTTTAGCCAATTCCGACACAGTCGCGAAAAATTACGAAATTGCCCCCGGCGCGATTTTTGTTTCCGATCGACCTGTCAAATTTTAGCCAATTCCGACACAGTCGCGAAAAATGACGAAATTGCCCCCGGTGCGGTTTTTGTTTCCGATCCACCTGTCAATTTTAACCAACCAATTCCCACGAAGTCGCGAAAAATGACGAAATTGCCCTCGGCGCGATATTTTTTTCTTCCGATCAACCTGTCAAATTTTAGCCAATTCCGACACAGTCGCGAAAAATGACGAAATTGCCCCCGACGAGGTTTTTGTTCTCGATCAACCTATCAAATTTTGGCCAATTTCGACACAGTCGAGAAAAATGACGAAATTGCCCCCAGCACGATTTTTGTTTCCGATCGACCTGTCAAATTTTAGCCAATTCCGACACAGTCGCGAAAAATGTCGAAACTGCCCCCGGCGCGATTTTTGTTTCCGATCGACCAGTCAAATTTTAGCCAATTCCGACACAGTCGCCAAAAATTAAGAAATTGCCCCTGGCGCGGTTTTTGTTTCCGATCCACCAGTCAAATTTAAGCCCATTTCGACACAATCGAGAAAAATGACGAAATTGCCACCGGCGCGATTTTTATTTTCGATCAACCT
>NW_019247048.1:0-293 GCF_002742605.1 Olea europaea var. sylvestris | reverse complement strand
AAAATGACGAAATTGCCCCCGACGCGGTTCTTGTTCCCGATCAACCTATCAAATTTTGGCCAATTTCGACACAGTCGAGAAAAATGACGAAATTGCCCCCAGCGCGATTTTTGTTTCGGATCGACCTGTCAAATTTTAGCCAATTCCGACACAGTCGCGAAAAATGTCGAAATTGCCCGCGACGCGATTTTTGTTTCCGATCGACCTGTTAAATTTTAGCCAATTCCGACACAATCGCGAAAAATGACGAAATTGCCCCCGGCGCGGTTTTTTTTCTCGATTGACCTGTTAAA
>NW_019247047.1:442-1434 GCF_002742605.1 Olea europaea var. sylvestris | reverse complement strand
ATTTTGGACCATTTCGACACCGTCGCGAAAAATGACGAAATTGGCCCCGGCGCGATTTTTGTTTCCGATGAGTCTATCAAATTCTGGCCATTTCGACACCATCGCGAAAAATGACGAAATTGCCACCGGCGCAATTTTTGTTTCCGATGAATCTAGTCAAATTTTAGACGATTCCGACATCGTCGCGAAAAAGAACGAAATTGCCCCGACAAATTGCCCCCTGCGCGATTTTTGTTTCCGATCAATCAGTTAAATTTTAGCCCATTTCGACACCGTCGCGAAAAATGACAAAATTGCCCCCGGCGCGATTTTTGTTTCCGATAAATCAGTCAAATTTTGGACCATTTCGACACCGTCGCGAAAAATGACGAAATTGCCCCCGGCGCGATTTTTGCTTCCGATCAATCAGACAAATTTTAGCCAATTTCGACACCGTCGCGAAAATTGAAGAAATTGCCCCCGGCGCGATTTTTGTTTCCGATGAATCCGTCAAATTTTAGCCGATTCCGACATCGTAACGAGAAATGACGAAATTGCCCCCTGCGCGATTTTTGTTTCCGATCAATCAGTTAAATTTTAGCCCATTTCGACACCGTCTCGAAAAATGACAAAATTGCCCCCGGCGCGATTTTTGTTTCCGATGAATCTGTCAAATTTTAGCCGATTCCGATATCGTCGCGAAAAATGACGAAATTGCCCCCGGCGCGATTTTTGTTTCCGATCAATCAGTCAAATTTTAGCCAATTTCGACACCGTCGCGAAAAATGAAGAAATTGCCCTCGGCGAGATTTTTGTTTCCGATGAGTTTGTCAAATTTTGGACCATTTCGACATCGTCGCGAAAAATGAAGAAATTGCCCCCGGCGCGATTTTTGTTTCCGACGAATCCGTCAAATTTTAGCCGATTCCGACATCGTCGCGAAAAATGAAGATATTGCGCCGGCGCGATTTTTGTTTCCGATCAAGCAGTCAAATTTTAGCCCATTTCGACAC
>NW_019247047.1:0-182 GCF_002742605.1 Olea europaea var. sylvestris | reverse complement strand
AGCCGATTCCGACATCGTCGCGAAAAATGAAGAAATTGCCCCCAGCACGATTTTTGTTTCCGACGAATCCGTCAAATTTTAGCAGATTCCGACATCGTGGCGAAAAATGAAGAAATTGCCCCGGCGCGATTTTTGTTTCCGATGAGTCTGTCAAATTTTAAACCATTTCGACACAGTCGCGA
>NW_019247046.1:0-1434 GCF_002742605.1 Olea europaea var. sylvestris | reverse complement strand
GACACCCTTTTAAATCTTCAAGATTTCACCTCTACCAGAGAATCTTTAAAATTTTGCATCCAGAGTATTAAACGAGATGAGATTTTTTTTAGCTCTGGAACATGTCGAACCTGATCAATTGTTCTGACTGTCTTATCCTGCAGCCTAAATCGGACTCAACTGATCTAGTAATACAGCAAGACTAATAGTTTCCCATTACAACTCCACCTTGCTAAACAGCCTCATATGCTTGAAAGAAATTTCAATTGGAACACATGTGATGTGAATATGCCGAATCGAGATTCCACTCCTTGTCAGGTCTAGATTCCACGTCAGATACATGGTCAACATCACATCTTCACCATCTAAAAAATCCTCAACTACATTTGTTTCGTCTGAAGTCAAAGGTTGCACTCCACGATTTGCTACAAAATCACCCTTAGCCTACAACTTATCGCAATCCTTATAAATATGTCCCTTACGTCTGCAGTAGAAACAAAACAAATTGTTGTTATTTTTCGATCTACCCCTCCGTCGACCACCATGAGATACAAGAGTTTTCTCATCCCTCAATAAAGCTCCAACCAAATGCTTCAACTTTTCCTTTGAGTGCAAAGCATTATAGACGTCTCCTATAGTCAAAGTATCCCGACTATACAAAAAGGTATCCCGAAACGATGCATAAAAGTCAGGCAGCAAACACAACAGGATCAAGGTCAGATCATCTTCATCGTACTTAACCTCCAATGTCTCTAGATCTACAATTATTTCCTTAAACACATCAATATGGTCCTCCAGTGACCCTTATTTCGCCATGCGATGGAAATACAGCTTCTACTTTAGAGCCAGTTTGCTCGTGAGACTTGTAGTAATGCATAATTGCTCCAGTTTCAATCACAAAGCAGTCGCTGTTTTCTCTAAGACATCCTGTAGATATTGTTGGATAAATAAAGATGGATCTATGATAAAACCTTCCGATCCCTCTTTTGTTTTTCTTTCGTTGTCCAATCAGTTGACATCTTCTCAAAACCCAGCAGCGCATCATCCAAAGCTAACTGTGCTAGAATAGCTCTCATCTTTACTTGCCATAAAGAAAATCTTGTATTACGATTTAGCAATAGAATGTCATATTTTATAGTAGTCATCTCTAAAAAAACATCAACAAATCCATAGAAGAAGAACCAAGCTCTGATACCACTTGTTGTACACAAAGGGATTGTAATGAATGAGATTATTGACACAATATGTAGTAATAAAGATCACAATAAGAAACAATATTAGAAGTAAAGAAAAACAAAGAGAGCTAATAGCATAGGAATGATGTATATTAACTGACAATATGAAAAAAAAATTACAGACACAACAATAATGCTTAAACAAAATTGACATAGGAGCCTTGTATTTATTGGCCACGTTCCAAATCCTAGAAGAGTCCCAAAAGGTAAAAAAAAAAAA
>NW_019247045.1:0-1434 GCF_002742605.1 Olea europaea var. sylvestris | reverse complement strand
CGAGAAAAGGCGGAAGGTAGTCTAGCGGAGCAGACTACTGCTGCACGGTGTTCCTTTCTGTGCCAAGAAGAAAGACACCCCGTGAAACTCCGTATTACGGAGGATTGAGACTTCCAAGCATGGAGATTAATTTTTTTCTTTGAATTTATTTATTAGTAATATTTTTATTTGTTGATTTTTTTTGCTATAACTATTTATTTCCAACAATCACTTTTATGTAAGAAATTATTAAAAAATAAAAATACAGACAAAAAATATTTGTAAAATGTAATAAGTTGCTTATAAGTAAAAAATCTACAATTTTGACGCTAATAAAAATACAATAAATACAAAACTCGTGCAACGCACGTGTCAAAGACTAGTTTGTTAAGAACAATGGTCAATGAGGAAGAACACGACTGATCGTCGAGAGTTAAATAGAATTACCATAAAAAATAAATATCTATCTCCCATAAATGTCTAAAACCATTGTCTATGTCTCAACTTTTGTATGGACTAAAAAAAGCCCTGCAAGTTTCATTAGACAAGTTGAGAGACAACTTGGTTCGAATACAAATTTATAAACCATTTAAAAATTAGTTAACAGATTCAAGTTTTTCAAGCCTAGCAATTTGAAGCATTTTGAAAGGGATTCTATGCCAGTAACTTTACATCCTTCACTGAATCATGCACACAGATGGAACCATCATTTCTTTGAGATAATGAACCTTGAAATAAGCGTTTGTTTGTGGGAAATTACATGCATCTTAATTCTTAAGTTGAGAAAACAATGGGCAAGCCTTCCGGATTCTGTTCTTACTTATTGGGTGGGAATCTTCCTGATAGCATGCCTTTCTACCACGGTAATGGATTCATTTCAGGGTCAGCTGAAAGAGTAGTCTATGACAGTAGAGATCGCCTCGAGCCATTGGATGAGAGTGAATTGTAGCGTGTAAACTCCAGTTTCAAAGCGCAAAAAAAAAAAAAATCACTGGACTAAATGAAAAGAATTAGATTTACAATAACATAACTTTCCACATATAAATTTATGAGCATAACTTACAGAAATTTACACTTCACATCATTGTAACACAAATCACTGCAAAGAGTTTTGCTGCTTAAATATGTATCGAGAAAACAATGGTCGCAAGACACGAGCTAAGTTTTTTTTTGGCAATAAATTAAAAGCTCTTTTTTCCCATTAATCAGAGAACTAACCAAAACTCCAGAGTTTACAAGAAGCGGTACCATGATGAACACTGATCCGAATTTCTGTTTGTTAGAGAAATAGAGAGACTGTTTCCGTAAATGGTAATACTTTGATGGGGTCCACGACCATAAGCACAAATGCCCTTCTCAAAATCCCCTACATCACTCCTACTTTAGCTGCTCGGCTGGTTACTCGGTATTCTCAACTATATCATTTCTTGATGTTAACAATGTACAGTAGTCAAA
>NW_019247044.1:0-1434 GCF_002742605.1 Olea europaea var. sylvestris | reverse complement strand
AGAAAGACCTATAATGTAGATGATCATACCATGAGTGAGTCGATAGGAATTTTTTATTGTTGCAAATTTGAATTGAATGGCTTTCGGGCTGCATCATTTTTCAAAAATAATAAAGAGGTGGTAAATAGTCCAGGAGGGTAGTTTTTAAGTATTTTTTTATTTTTCCCAATTTCTAGTCATTTTTAAAATAGTAATCTATTGGGTATTTAATAATTGATTTAACTTAATTTAAATTTTAAAACCGTAAAAGCCGAAAAAAACGAAGTGACAACTAGGAATTCTTGCGATTCCTCGTTTTACTAACTCGTGAGGATAGCGCGTGCACGCCACTTGCACACAACAACTGAAGTAATTGACCAATTTGGTCATTTTCATTTCCCTAATGAATAGTGATTAATGCTTTTACAGCATTTTATTGTGGGCCTCTTTGCATAGGATCATCCACCCTCTTCCAATTCCGAAACCCTCAATAATAGGGTAAATTGCACGGTTCCTCATCAACATATGCCTATGTAGCAAGTTTTATCATTAACTTTTAAATCGAGACATTTTTAATCCTCTGCGTTTCATAATTGTTGTACGGACAGTCTCAAAGGATTGAAGTCCTTCAATTATTCATTAAAATGTCCTTGCAAAGCATGTAGACCACTATTGTAAGGCTCTGTTCGATTTAACTAAAAATTAGATTTTTAGTAAATTTTAATAAAAGTTAATAAAATTTATAAAAATTTTGGATCACATGAAATGTGTAGCAAAAAATGAGTTTGAGAAAAAATACTTTTAAAAAATGTGGGTCAAATAGAATCTATGTAAAATGAGTGAATAAAGATTATTTCAGATAAAAAATAAATTAAAAAGGTAGAAAGAGAAAAAATAAATCATCTTTTGATTAAAAAAAAAATTTAAAAAGATCATCTTTTGTGTCAACCATCCTTAGTACACAACCACACCATCCCACTCCAAACCTATAGTAGTGGTCATGACGTCATGTGTCTCAACTTGTCCGATCTACCTTCAAGCTTTCCTTCTAGTAATACACTTATTTTCTGAAATATGGAGAAAATTTCTTTTTTCAAAACCTACAGTTCATAGTTGATAAGAGATGTCCAATCTAGCCTCTTCAATTTGGACTAACCCCCTTATAGAATGGGGTTTACGTCGTCTGCGATGATGTTCTGCATTACTCTCCCTCCTTAAGGAATAAAAAAAGGGATTCTCGTCTTTACTACCAATCGATGTAAAATGTTGCAAGAAACTGCAATAAAGTTGTATATCACCCAAAAATCAAATTCTAGAATTTATCCTAAATATTATTTGTTTGGAGACCAACCCTCTTACACACTAGGCCCTCCCCATTCTTAGAAATGCTCTGCATCAGTTTTATCTAACCAAGTTGTCAATTGTGGTTTCTTTGTCTTAATCATTTTTGTTTTT
>NW_019247043.1:0-1434 GCF_002742605.1 Olea europaea var. sylvestris | reverse complement strand
TTAAACATCATCGTGACTCGGTTACAGCCGACCACACCAATCAATCAAAATCCATTAAATCACAAACTCCTAAGACTAAAAATGTTGCTTGACATGACTAGAGCTACTTATTTCAGCCCACCTACCTATTTAATAGGCCGAAGGGTGGATGAAAAAAGACATTGATTCCGAATCAATATTTCTCTATACAACTGCATAGTCCAGCATTATAATGCACTCATTTATTTCAAATTCGTAAAAGTTGATCAAATAGTTCCATGTCATTTTTTGACATCAACATTTTAGTGCTAGAATAAAGATTGAATTTTCAAACAAGCCCACATTTCCACAATGAAACAAGTCCTACAAAAATATCCGCATTTTTCTTATTTTTTAGATCTTCCATTTTACAAAATGAGCCACAGCTTAGAATCAAGAAACCATTCTATAACTACGATAATGTAAGTATCATTAGTAACCACCAAAGGTGCGATGCTGGAAAGTTATTCTATAGAGACAGAAAATCCCCAAATTGACGAATGTACGTAAGGCTATAGAACACCTTACTAGTGCAATGCGATATAATGAGTGAAAACAAATGACCACCACATATGTCATGGAAACTGAGGTTAAACTTCTGACTGGGGCAAAGGTGTCCAACTTCCTGTCAGAAAGAACTCGATGTTCCAAGAGAAGAGTCTTCTAGGAATAAAACTGACAACAACACCAAGCCTCTAGGAGGGAAGCTTGTTTTATGCTTGGGAACATATGAATCGTCCCCTCAAAGATAAGGCTAGTCGAACCCCACCTAATGCAAGGCATGTTTCCTAACAAGGAGACTAGCTAAAGCTAGACCAGTCAAAAGATACTTAGTTAATTTAGAAACTAAACAAAAAGGTGTGATTGAGGAGTACTCTACCAATCAACATTCTCCCTCCATTGGGACATACATATTTGAGCCACTACTAGAGAAATTAAAATGTCTCACCTTGCCTGCTATGATGAACAAGGTGACCCTGTAACTTACCTTGACAATTTTAAGTCCATGACGGCACTAACGACGCCATAATGTGCAGATCTTTTTCCCTTACTCTTAACAATAAAGATCATAGATGCTTAAGGAATTTACAATAGAGATCGATAAAAAAAACCTCTAATGACCTCTCCACCACCTTCTTGGTCAAATTTATTGGATCGAGGCTAGATTTTACCAAAAGACGCTCTATCAAGATTTTGCAAGGACGGATTGAGTACTTGAAGAGCTACATCAACTGATTTAGTCAAAAAATCCGAGCTAATCTTACATGTGATATACAACAAATAGCAAAAATTTACAAGAAGAAATTTTAAAAAGATATCCACTACTAAACAGATCCATCTAAAGCTTGCATATGCTGCAACACTTGGTCAAAATTCTAAGAAGGAATTCCAAAACGAGATCTGCTAAAAAGTAGA
>NW_019247042.1:0-1434 GCF_002742605.1 Olea europaea var. sylvestris | reverse complement strand
TGTTTCACTTGCTTTACCCTTGATCGCGTCATTGGTCCGCCATCGACTATCAACAGGTCTCGTCTCGCACTTGCCTTCGTCGGACTCAACTCCTGGATCATATCACAATCTGACATAATTAATAAGGAAATTAATTTTTAGGAGTCCCAAACAAATGAATTTGGCTAAAATCCCGTGATCTCGGGCCTATGCCCCGAGTCCAATTTCGCGGGCCGTTTCCAATCAACCAGCCAAATTTTGGCCCATTCCGAAACCGTTACGACAAATGACAAAATTGACTTGGTGCAGTTTTGCTTTGTTAATTTTTTGTCAAACACTTCTTCAACTTGACATAATTATTAAGGAAATTAATTATTCGCAGGCCGAAACGAAAGAATTTGGCTAAAATCCCGTGATCCCAAGTCTATGCCTCGAGTCCAATTTTGCGGCCATTTCCAATCAACCAGCCAAATTTCGGCCCATTCCGAAACCGTCGCGGCAAATGACTAGATTCCCCTGGTCCAAACTTTTTTTTAATTTTCTATCAAACACTTCTTCAACCTGACATAATTATTAAGGAAATTAATTATTCGCAGGCCGAAACGAAAGAATTTTGCTAAAATCACGTGATCCCAGGTCTATGCCTCGAGTCCAATTTCGTGGGCCGTTTCCAATCAACCAGCCAAATTTTGGCCCATTCCGACACCGTCGCGACAAATGACAAAATTGCCCCTGGTGTGGTTTTACTTTGTTAATTTTTTGTCCAACACTTCTTCAAAATGACATAATTATTAAGGAAATTAATTATTCGTAGGCTGAAACGAAGGAATTTGGCTAAAATCCCGTGATCCCGTGTCTGTACCCTGAGTCCAATTTTGCAGACCGTTTCCAATCAACCTGCCAGATTTCGGCCCATTCCTACACCATCGCGACAAATGACAAAATTGCCCCTGGTGCGGTTTTTCGTCGTTAATTTTCTATCTAGCACTTCTTCAACCTGACTAATTAATAAAGAAATTAATTATTCGGAGGCCTAAACGAAGGAGTTTGGCTAAAATCTGGTGATCCCGGGTCTGTGCTCCGAGTCCAATTTCACGGGCCATTTCCAATCAACCTACCAAATTTGGGCCTATTTCGACACCGTCGTAAAAAAATGATAAAATTGCCCCTAGTGCAGTTTTGCTTTGTTAATTTTCTGTCCAAAACTTCTTCAACCTAACATAATTATTAAGGAAATTAATTTTCTATCTAGCACTTATTCAACCTGACGTAATTAATAAGGAAATTAATTATTCGGAGGCCCAAACGAAGGAATTTGGCTAAAATCCCGTGATCCTGGATCTGTGCCCCGAGTCCGATTTCAAGGGTCATTTCCAATCAACCTGCCAAATTTTGGCCCATTTCGACACCTTCGCGACAAATGAAAAAATTGCCCCGGGTGCGATTTTACTTTGT
>NW_019247041.1:0-1434 GCF_002742605.1 Olea europaea var. sylvestris | reverse complement strand
TACGTCACGACGAAGTTGTGTGTTCAATCCAAAACGGTCGCTACATTTCCAAAAAGTACTTATGGGCCCAAAACGGACACCTTGTGTAAAAGATACGCTCAATTCTTCGAACGCCGACAATCCAAGCGTTCCAAATATGCAAGTGCTTATTCTTTCCAAAAATGACCGAAATCCCTTATACGTCACGACAAAGTTGTGTGTTCAATCCAAAACGGTCGCTACATTTCCAAAAAGTACTTATGTGCCCAAAACGGACACCGTGTGCAAAAGTTACCCTCAATTCTTCGAACGCGGACAATCCAAGCGTTCCAAATATGCAAGTGCTCATACTTTCGAAAAATGGCCGAAATCCCTTAAACATCACGACGAAGTTGTGAGTTCAATCCAAAACGATCGCTACATTTCCAAAAAGTAGTTATGGGCCCAAAACGGACGCTGTGTGCAAAAGTTACGCTCAATTTTTCGAACGCCGACAATCCAAGCGTTCAAAATATAAAAGTGCTCATTCTTTCGAAAAATATCCGAAATCCCTTATACGTCATGACGAAGTTGTGTGTTCAATCCAAAACGGTCGCTACATTTCCAAAAAGTACTTATGTGCCCAAAACGGGCACCGTGTGCAAAAGTTACCCTCAATTCTTCGAACGCCGACAATCCAAGCGTTCCAAATATGCAAGTGCTCATTATTTCGAAAAATGCCCGAAATCCCTTATACGTCACGACGAAGTTGTGTGTTCAATCCAAAACGGTCGCTACATTTCCAAAAAGTACTTATGGGCCCAAAACGGACACCGTGTGTAAAAGATACGCTCAATTCTTCGAATGCCGCAATCCAAGCGTTCCAAATATGCAAGTGCTCATTCTTTCGAAAAATGATCGAAATCCCTTATACGTCACGACGAAGTTGTGAGTTCTATCCAAAACGATCGCTACATTTCCAAAAAGTACTTATGGGCCCAAAACGGACACCGTGTGCAAACGTTACGCTCAATTCTTCGAACGCCGACAATCCAAGCGTTCCAAATATGCAAGTGCTCATTATTTCGAAAAATTGTCCGAAATCCCTTATACGTCACGACGAAATTGTGAGTTCAGTCCAAAACGATCGCTACATTTCCAAAAGTACTTATGGGCCCAAAACGCACACAGTTTGCAAAAGTTACGCTCAATTCTTCGAACACCGACAATCCAAGCGTTCCAAATATGCAAGTGCTCATTATTTCCAAAAATGGCCGAAATCCCTTATACGTCACGACGAAGTTGTGTGTTCAATCCAAAACGATCGTTACATTTCCAAAAAGTTCTTATGGGCCCAAAACGCACACCGTTTGCAAAAGTTATGCTCAATTCATCGAACACCGACAATCCAAGCGTTCCAAATATGCAAGTGCTCATTATTTCGAAAAATGGCCAAAATCCCTTATACGTCACGAC
>NW_019247040.1:0-1434 GCF_002742605.1 Olea europaea var. sylvestris | reverse complement strand
TTAAGCTCAATTCTTCGTACGCCGGCAATCCAAGCGTTCCAAATATGCAAGTGCTCACTCTTTCGAAAAATGGCCGAAATCCCACCTACGTCACGAAGAAGTTGGGAGTTCAATCCAAAACGGTCGCTACATTTTTAAAAAGTACTTATGGTCCCAAAAAGGACACCGGGTGCAAAAGTTGAGGTCAATTCTTCGTACGTCGACAATCCGAGCGTTCCAAATATGCAACTTCCCATTCTTTCGAAAAATGGCCAAAATTCCTCGTACGTCACGACGAAGTAGTGAGTTCAATCCAAATCGGTCGCTACATTTTCAAAAAGTACTTATGGTCCCAAAACGGACACCGGGTGTAAAAGTTACGCTCAATTCTTCGTACGCCGGCAATCCAAGAGTTCTAAATATGCAAGTGCTCACTCTTTCCAAAACTGGCCGAAATCCCTCGTACGTCACGACGAAGTTGGGAGTTCAATCCAAAACGGTCGCTACATTTTGAAAAAGTACTTATGGTCCCAAAACGGACACCGGGTGTAAAAGTTACGCTCAATTCTTCGTACGCCGACTATCCAAGCGTTCCAAATATGCAAGCGCTCATTCTTTCGAAAAATGGCCGAAATCCCTCGTACGTCACGACGAAGTTGGGAGTTCAATCCAAAACGGTCGCTACATTTCCAAAAAGTACTTTTGGTCCCAAAATGGACACCGCGTGCAAAAGTTACGCTCAATCCTTCGTATGCCGGCAATCAGAGCGTTCCAAATATTCAAGTGCTCACTCTTTCGAAAAATGGCCGAAATCCCTCGTACGTCACGACGAAGTTGTGAGTTCAATCCAAAAGGGTCACTACGTTTTCAAAAAGTACTTATGGTCCCAAAACAGACACCGTGTGCAAAAGTTGCGCTCAATTCTTCGTACGCCGGCAATCCAAACGATCCAAATATGCAAGTGCTCATTCTTTTGAAAAATGGGCAAAATCCCTCGTCGGGCCCAAAACAGACACCGTGTGCAAAAGTTACGCTCAATTCTTCGTACGTTGACAATCCAAGCGTTCCAAATATTCAAGTGCTCACTCTTTCGAAAAATGGCCGAAATCCCTCGTACGTCACGACGAAGTTGTGAGTTCAATCCAAAAGGGTCACTACGTTTTCAAAAAGTACTTATGGTCCCAAAACAGACACCGTGTGCAAAAGTTGCGCTCAATTCTTCGTACGCCGGCAATCCAAACGTTCCAAATATGCAAGTGCTCACTCTTTCGAAAAACGGCCGAAATCCCTCCTACGTCACGACGAAGTTGGGCGTTCAATCCAAAACGGTCGCTACATTTTCAAAAAGTACTTATGGTCCCAAAAAGGACATCGGGTGCAAAAGTTGAGCTCAATTCTTCGTACGTCGACAATCCGAGCGTTCCAAATAAGCAAGTGCTCATTCTTTCAAAAAAT
>NW_019247039.1:63148-70998 GCF_002742605.1 Olea europaea var. sylvestris | reverse complement strand
GTTTGGAAATGTAGCGACCCTTTCGGATTGAACTCACAACTTCGTCATGACCTATGAGGGATTTCGACCATTTTTCGAAAGAAAGAGTAATTTCATGTCTGGAAGGCTTGGATAGTCGGCGTACGAAGAATTGACCGTAGCTTTTGCAAACGGTGTTCGTTTTGGGCCCATAAGTACTTTTTGGAAATGTAGCGACCCTTTCGGATTGAACTCACAACTTCGTCGTGACCTATGAGGGATTTCGACCATTTTTCGAAAGAATGAGCAATTTTATGTTTGGAAGGCTTGGATAGTCGGCGTACGAAGAATTAAGCGTAGCTTTTGCCCACGGTGTCCGTTTTGGGCCCATAAGTACTTTTTGGAAATGTATCGACCCTTTTGGATTGAACTCACAACTTCGTCGTGATCTATGAGGGATTTCGGCCATTTTTCGAAAGAAAGAGGAATTTTATGTCTGGAAGGCTTGGATAGTCGGCGTACGAAGAATTGAGCGTAACTTTTGCACACGGTGTCCGTTTTGGGCCCATAAGTACTTTTTCGAAATGTAGCGACCCTTTCGGATTGAACTCACCACTTCGTCGTGACCTATGAGGGATTTCGGCCATTTTTAGAAAGAATGAGCAATTTTAAGTTTGGAAGGCTAGGATAGTCGGCGTACGAAGAATTGAGCGCAACTTTTGCACACGGTGTCCGTTTTGGGGCCATAAGTACTTTTTCGAAATGTAGCGACCCTTTCGGATTGAACTCACCACTTCGTCGTGACCTATGAGGGATTTTGACCATTTTTCGAAAGAACGAGCAATTTTATGTTTGGAAGGCTTGGATAGTCGACGTACGAAGAATTGAGCGTAACTTTTGCACACGGTGTCCGTTTTGGGCCTATAAGTACGTTTGGAAATGTAGCGACCCTTTCGAATTGAACTCACAACTTCGTCGTGACCTATGAGGGATTTCGACCATTTTTCGAAATAAAGAGTAATTTCATGTCTGGAATGCTTGGATGGTCGGCGTACGAAGAATTGAGCGTAGCTTTTGCAAACGGTGTTCGTTTTGGGCCCATAAGTACTTTTTGGAAATGTAGCGACCCTTTCGGATTGAACTCACTACTTCGTCGTGACCTATAAGGGATTTCGGCCATTTTTCGAAAGAATGAGCAATTTTATGTCTGGAAGGTTTGGATAGTCGGCGTACGAAGAATTGAGCGGAGCTTTTGCACACGGTGTCCGTTTTGGGCTCATAAGTTCTTTTTGGAAATGTAGTGACCCTTTTGAATTGAACTCACAACTTCGTCGTGATCTATGAGGGATTTTGGCCATTTTTCGAAAGAACGAGCAATTTTATGTTTGGAAGGCTTGGATAATCGACGTACGAAGAATTGAGCGTAGCTTTTGAACACGGTGTCCATTTTGGGCCCATAAGTACTTTTTCGAAATGTAGCGACCCTTTCGGATTGAACTCACAACTTCGTCGTGACCTATGAGGGATTTCGGCCATTTTTCGAAAGAACGAGCAATTTTATATTTGGAAGGCTTGGATAGTCGACGTAGGAAGAATTGAGAGTAGCTTTTGCACACGGTGTCCGTTTTGGGCCCAAAAGTACTTTTTGGAAATATAGCGAACCTTTCGGATTGAACTCACAACTGCATCGTGATCTATGAGGGATTTCGGCCATTTCTCGAAAGAATGAGCAATTTTAGGTCTGGAAGTCTTGTATAGTCGGCGTTCGAAGAATTGAGCGTAGCTTTTGTACACGGTGTCCATTTTGGGCCCCTAAGTACTTTTTGGAAATGTAGTGACCCTTTTGGAATGAACTCACAACTTCGTCGTGACCTATGAGGGATTTCGAACATTATTCTAAAGAATGAGCAATTTTATGTTTGGAAGGCTTGGATAGTCGGCGTACGAAGAATTGAGCGTAGCTTTTGCACACAGTGTCCGTTTTGGGCCCATAAGTACTTTTTCGAAATGTAGCGACCCTTTTGGAATGAACTCACAACTTCGTCGTGACCTATGAAGGATTTCGAACATTTTTCTAAAGAATGAGTAATTTTATGTTTGGAAGGCTTGGATAGTCGGCGTACGAAGAATTGAGCGTAGCTTTTGCACACGGTGTCCGTTTTGGGCCCATAAGTACTTTTTGGAAATGTGGCGACCCTTTCGGATTGAACTCACAACTTCGTTGTGACCTATGAGGTCTTTCGGCCATTTTTCGAAAGAATGAGCAATTTTATGTCTAGAAGGCTTGGATAGTCGGTGTACGAAAAATTGAGCGTAACTTTTGCACACGGTGTCCGTTTTGGGCCCATAAGTACTTTTTGGAAATGTAGCGAGCCTTTCGGATTGAACTCACCACTTCGTCGTGACCTATGAGGGATATCGACCATTTTTTGAAGGAATGAGCAATTTTATGTTTGGAAGGCTTGGATAGTCGGCTTACGAAGAATTGAGCGTAACTTTTGCACACGGTGTCCGTTTTGGGCCCATAAGTACTTTTTGGAAATGTGGCGACCCTTTCGGATTGAACTCACAACTTCGTCGTGACCTATGAGGGCTTTCGGCCATTTTTCGAAAGAATGGGCAATTTTATGTCCAGAAGGCTTGGATAGTCGGTGTACGAAAAATTGAGCGTAACTTTTGCACACGGTGTCCGTTTTGGGCCCATAAGTACTTTTTGGAAATGTAGCGACCCTTTCGGATTGAACTCACAACTTCGTCGTCACCTATGAGGGATTTCGGCCATTTATCAACAGAATGAGCAATTTTATGTTTGGAAGGCTTGGATGGTCGGCGTACGAAGAATTGAACGTAACTTTTGCACACGGTGCCCGTTTTGGGCCCATAAGTACTTTTTTGAAATGTAGCGACCCATTCGGATTGAACTCACAACTTCTTCGTGACCTATGAGGGATTTCGACCATTTTTCGAAAGATTGAGCAATTTCAGGTCTGGAAGGCTTCGATAGTCGGCGTACGAAGAATTGAGCGTAACTTTTGCACACGGTGTCCGTTTTGGGCCCATAAGTACTTTTTGGGAATGTGGCGACCCTTTCGGATTGAACTCACAACTTCATCGTGACCTACGAGGGCTTTCGGCCATTTTTCGAAAGAATGAGCAATTTTATGTCTAGAAGGCTTGGATAGTCGGTGTACGAAAAATTGAGCGTAACTTTTGCACACGGTGTCCGTTTCGGCCCCATAAGTACTTTTTGGAAATGTAGCGACCCTTTCGGATTGAACTCACAACTTCGTTGTCCCCTATGAGGGATTTCGGCCATTTATCGACAGAATGAGCAATTTTATGTTTGGAAGGCTTGGATGGTCGGCGTACGAAGAATTGAGCGTAGCTTTTGCACACGGTGTCCGTTTTGGGCCCATAAGTACTTTTTGGAAACGTAACGACCCTTTCGGATTGAACTCACCACTTCGTCGTGACCTATGAGGGATATCGACCATTTTTCGAAGGAATGAGTAATTTTATGTTTGGAAGGCTTGGATAGTCGGCGTACGAAGAATTGAGCGTAACTTTTGCTCACGGTGTCCGTTTTGGGCCCATAAGTACTTTTTGGAAATGTAGCGACCCTTTCGGATTGAACTCACAACTTCGTCGTGACCTATGAGGGATTTCGACCATTTTTCGAAAGAATGAGCAATTTTATGTTTGGAAGGCTTGGCTAGTCGGCGTACGAAGAATTGAGCGTAACTTTTGCACACGGTGTCCGTTTTGGGCCCATAAGTACTTTTTCGAAATGTAGCGACCCTTTCGGATTGAACTAACAACTTCGTCGTGACCTATGAGGGATTTCGATCGTTTTTCGAAAGAATGAGCAATTTTACGTCTGGAAGGCTTGGATAGTCGGCGTACGAAGAATAGAGCGCAACTTTTGCACACGGTGTCCGTTTTGGGCCCATAAGTACTTTTTGGAATTGTAGCGACCCTTTCGAATTGAACTCACAACTTCGTCGTGACCTATGAGGGATTTCGGCCATTTTTCAAAAGAATGAGCAATTTTATGTTTGGAAGGCTTGGATAGTCGGCGTATGAATATTTGAGCGTAACTTTTGCACACGGTGTCCGTTTTGGGCCCATAAGTACTTTTTCGAAATGTAGCGACCCTTTCGGATTGAACTCACAACTTCGTCGTGACTTATGAGGGATTTCGACCATTTTTCGAAAGAATGAGCAATTTTATGTCTGGAAGGCTTGGATAGTCGGCGTACGAAGAATTGAGCGCAACTTTTGCACACGGTGTCCGTTTTGGGCCCAGAAGTACTTTTTGGAAATGTAGCGACCCTTTCGGATTGAACTCACAACTTCATCATGACCTATGAGGGATTTCGGCCATTTCTCGAAAGAATGAGCAATTTTATGTTTGGAAGGCTTGGATGGTCGACGTACGAAGAATTGAGCGTAACTTTTGCACACGGTGTCCGTTTTGGGCCTATAAGTACGTTTGGAAATGTAGCGACCCTTTTGGATTGAACTCACAACTTCGTCGTGACCTATGAGGGATTTCGACCATTTTTCGAAAGAATGAGCAATTTTATGTTTGGAAGGCTAGGATAGTCGGCGTACGAAGAATTGAGCGTAACTTTTGCACACGGTGTCCGTTTTGGGCCTATAAGTACGTTTGGAAATGTAGCGACCCTTTTGGATTCCACTCACAACTTCATCGTGACGTATGAAGGATTACGACCATTTTTCGAAAGAATGAGCAATTTTATGTTTGGAAGGCTAGGATAGTCGGCGTACGAAGAATTGAGCGTAACTTTTGCACACGGTGTCCGTTTTGGGCCTATAAGTACGTTTGGAAATGTAGCGACCCTTTTGGATTCCACTCACAACTTCATCGTGACGTATGAAGGATTACGACCATTTTTCGAAAGAATGAGCAATTTTATGTTTGGAAGGCTAGGATAGTCGGCGTACGAAGAATTGAGCGTAACTTTTGCACACGGTGTCCGTTTTGGGCCCATAAGTACTTTTTCGAAATGTAGCGGCCCTTTCGGATTGAACTAACAACTTCGTCGTTACCTATGAGGGATTTCGATCGTTTTTCGAAAGAATGAGCAATTTTACGTTTGGAAGGCTTGGATAGTCGGCGTACGAATAATAGAGCGTAACTTTTGCACACGGTGTCCGTTTTGGGCCCATAAGTACTTTTTGGAAAGGTAGCGACCCTTTCGAATTGAACTCACAACTTCGTCGTGACCTATGAGGGATTTCGGCCATTTTTCAAAAGAATGAGCAATTTTATGTTTGGAAGGCTTGGATAGTCGGCGTATGAAGAATTGAGCGTAACTTTTGCACACGGTGTCCGTTTTGGGCCCATAAGTACTATTTCGAAATGTAGCGACCCTTTTGGATTGAACTCACAACTTCGTCGTGACTTATGAGGGATTTCGACCATTTTTCGAAAGAATGAGCAATTTTATGTCTGGAAGGCTTGGATAGTCGAAGTACGAAGAATTGAGCGCAACTTTTGCACACGGTGCCCGTTTTGGGCCCATAAGTACTTTTTGGAAATGTAGCGACCCTTTCGGATTGAACTCACAACTTCGTCGTGACCTATGAGGGATTTCGGCCATTTTTCGAAAGAATGAGCACTTTTATATTTGGAACGCTTGGATAGTCGGCGTACGAAGAATCGAGCGTAACTTTTGCACACGGTGTCCGTTTTGGGCCCATATGTACTTTTTGGAAATGTAGCGACCCGTTCGGATTGAACTCACAACTTCGTCGTGACCTATGAGGGATTTCGGCCATTTTTCGAAAGAATGAGCACTTTTATATTTGGAACGCTTGGATAGTCGGCGTACGAAGAATCGAGCGTAACTTTTGCACACGGTGTCCGTTTTGGGCCCATATGTACTTTTTGGAAATGTAGCGACCCGTTCGGATTGAACTCACAACTTCGTCGTGACCTATGAGGGATTTCGGCCATTTTTCGAAAGAATGACAAATTTTATGTTTGGAAGGCTTGGATAGTCGGCGTACGAAGAATTAAGCGTAGCTTTTGCACACGGTGTCCGTTTTGAGCCGATAAGTACTTTTTGAAAATGTATCGACCCTTTTGGATTGAACTCACAACTTCATCGTGACCTATGAGGGATTTCGGCCATTTTTCGAAAGAACGACCTATTTCGTGTATGGAAGGCTTGGATAGTCGGCGTACGAAGAATTGAGCATAGCTTTTGGACACGGTGTCCGTTTTGGGCCCATAAGTACTTTTTGGAAATGTAGCGACCCTTTCGGATTGAACTCACCACTTCGTCATGACCTATGAGGGATTTTGGCCATTTTTCAAAAGAATGAGCAATTTTATGTTTGGAAGGCATGGATGGTCGGCGTAGGAGGAATTGAGCGTAACTTTTGCACACGGTGTCCGTTTTGGGCCCATAAGTACTTTTTGGAAATGTAGCGACCCTTTTGGAATGAACTCACAACTTCGTCGTGACTTATGAGGGATTTCGACCATTTTTCGAAAGAATGTGCAATTTTATATCTGGAAGGCTTGGATAGTCGGCGTACGAAGAATTGAGCGCAACTTTTGCACACGGTGTCCGTTTTGGGCCCATAAGTACTTTTTGGAAATGTAGCGACCCTTTCGGATTGAACTCACAACTTCGTCGTGACCTATGAGGGATTTCGGCCATTTCTCGAAAGAATGAGCAATTTTGTGTTTGGAAGGCTTGGATGGTCGGCGTACGAAGAATTGAGCGTAACTTTTGCACACGGTGTCCGTTTTGGGCCTATTAGTACGTTTGGAAATGTAGCAACCCTTTCGGATTGAACTCACCACTTCGTTGTGACCTATGAGGGATATCGACCATTTTTCGAAGGAATGAGCAATTTTATGTTTGGAAGGCTTGGATAGTCGGCGTACGAAGAATTGAGAGTAACTTTTGCACACGGTGTCCGTTTTGGGCCCATAAGTACTTTTTCGAAATGTAGCGACCCTTTCGGATTGAACTCACAACTTCGTCGTGACCTATGAGGGATTACGACCATTTTTCGAAAGAATGAGCAATTTTATGTTTGGAAGGCTTGGATAGTCGGGTTACGAAGAATTGAGCGTAACATTTGCACACGGTGTCCGTTTTGGGCCCATAAGTACTTTTTCGAAATGTAGCGACCCTTTCGGATTGAACTCACAACTACGTCGTGATCTATGAGGGATTTCGGCCATTTCTCGAAAGAATGAGCAATTTTATCTTTGGAAGGCTTGGATAGTCGGCGTACGAAGAATGGAGCGTAACTTTTGCAGACGGTGTCCGTTTTGGGCCCATAAGTACTTTTTGGAAATGTGGCGACCCTTTCGGATTGAACTCACAACTTCGTCGTGACCTCTGAGGGTTTTCGGCCATTTTTCAAAAGATTGAGCAATTTCATGTCTGGAAGGCTTCGATAGTCGGCGTACGAAGAATTGAGCGTAACTTTTGCACACGGTGTCCGTTTTGGGCCCATAAGTACTTTTTGGAAATGTGGCAACCCTTTCGGATTGAACTCACAACTTCGTCGTGACCTATGAGGGCTTTCGGCCATTTTTCGAAAGAATGAGCAATTTTATGTTTGGAAGGCTTGGATAGTCGGCGTACGAAGAATTGAGCGTAACTTTTGCACACGGTGTCCGTTTTGGGCCCATAAGTACTTTTTCGAAATGTAGCGACCCTTTCGGATTGAACTCACAACTTCGTCGTGACCTAAGATGGATTTCGGCCATTTTTCAAAAGAATGAGCAATTTTATGTTTGGAAGGCTTGGATAGTCGGGTTACGAAGAATTGAGCGTAACTTTTGCACACGGTGTCCGTTTTGGGCCCATAAGTACTTTTTCGAAATGTAGCGACCCTTT
>NW_019247039.1:0-63064 GCF_002742605.1 Olea europaea var. sylvestris | reverse complement strand
GCGGCCGTTTTGGATTGAACTCACAACTTCATCGTGACGTATGCGGGATTTCAGCCATTTTTCAAAAGAATGTACACTTGCATATTTGGAACGCTTGGATTGTCGGCGTTCGAAGAATTGAGCGTAACTTTTGCATACGGCATCCGTTTTGGGCCCATAAGTACTTTTTGGAAATGTAGCGACCGTTTTGGATTGAACTCACCACTTCGTCGTGATGTATGCGGGATTTTAGGCATTTATTGAAAGAATGAGCACTTGCATATTTGGAACGCTTCGATTGTCGACGTTCGAAGAATTGAGCGTAACTTTTGCATACGGTGTCCGTTTTGGGCCCATATGTACTTTTTGGAAATGTAGCGACCCTTTCGGATTGAACTCACGACTTCATTGTGACCTATGAGGGATTTCGGCCATTTTTCGAAAGAATGAGCAATTTTATGTTTGGAAGGCTAGGATAGTCGGCGTACGAAGAATTGAGCGTAACTTTTGCATACGGTGTCCGTTTTGGGCCCATATGTACTTTTTGGAAATGTAGCGACCCTTTCGGATTGAACTCACGACTTCATTGTGACCTATGAGGGATTTCGGCCATTTTTCGAAAGAATGAGCAATTTTATGTTTGGAAGGCTAGGATAGTCGGCGTACGAAGAATTGAGCGTAACTTTTGCATACGGCGTCCGTTTTGGGCCCGTAAGTACTTTTCGGAAATGTAGCGACCGTTTTGGATTGAACTCACAACTTCATCGCGACGTATGTGGGATTTCAGGCATTTTTTGAAAGAATGAGGACTTGCATATTTGGAACGCTTGGATTGTCGACGTTCGAAGAATTGAGCGTAACTTTTGCATACGTCATCCATTTTGGGCCCGTAATTACTTTTCGGAAATGTAGCGACCGTTTTGGATTGAACTCACCGCTTCGTCGTGACGTATGAGGGATTTTACCCATTTTTTGAAAGAATGTGCACTTGCATATTTGGAACGCTTAGATTGTCGGTGTTCGAAGAATTGAGCGTAACTTTTGCCTATGGCGTCCGTTTTGGGACCGTAAGTACTTTTCGGAAATGTAGCGACCGTTTTCGATTGAACTCACCACTTCGTCGTGACGTATGAGGGATTTTGCCCATTTTTCGAAAGAATGTGCACTTGCATATTTGGAACGCTTAGATTGTCGGTGCTCGAAGAATTGAGCGTAACTTTTGCCTATGGCGTCCGTTTTGGGCCCGTAAGTACTTTTCGGAAATGTAGCGACCGTTTTGGATTGAACTCACCACTTCGTCGTGACGTATGTGGGATTTCAGGCATTTTTTGAAAGAATGAGCACTTGCATATTTGGAACGCTTGGATTGTCGGCGTTCGAAGAATTGAGCGTAACTTTTGCATACGGCGTCCATTTTGGGCCCATAAGTACTTTTCGAAAATGTTGCGACCGTTTTGGATTGAACTCACAACTTCGTCGTGACGTATGCAGGATTTCAGGCATTTTTCGAAAGAATGAGCACTTACATATTTGGAACGCTTGGATTGTCGACGTTCGAAGAATTGAGCGTAACTTTTGCATACGGCGTCCGTTTTGGGCCCATAAGTACTTTTCGAAAATGTAGCGACCGTTTTGGATTGAACTCACTACTTCGTCGTGACGTATGTGGGAATTCAGCCATTTTTTGAAAGAATGGGCACTTGCATATTTGGAACGCTTGGATTGTCGACGTTCAAAGAATTGAGCGTAACTTTTGGATACGGTGTCCGTTTTGGGCCCATAAGTAATTTTTGGAAATGTAGCGATCGTTTTGGATCGAACTCACCGCTTCATCGTGACGTATGAGGGATTTTGCCCATTTTTTGAAAGAATCTGGACTTGCATATTTGGAATGCTTGGATTGTCGGCGTTCGAAGAATTGAACGTAACTTTTGCATACGGCGTCCGTTTTGGGCCCATTAGTACTTTTCGAAAATGTAGCGACCGTTTTGGATTGAACTCACCGCTTCATCGTGACGTATGAGGGATTTTGCCCATTTTTCGAAAGAATGTGCACTTGCATATTTGGAACGCATGGATAGTCGCCGTTCGAAGAATTGAGCGTAACTTTCGCATACGGCATCCGTTTTTGGCCCATAAGTACTTTTCGAAAATGTAGCGGCCGTTTTGGATTGAACTCACAACTTCGTCGTGACGTATGCGGGATTTTAGCCATTTTTTGAAAGAATGAGCACTTGCATATTTGGAACGCTTGGATTGCCGGCGTTCGAAGAATTGAGCGTAACTTTTGCATACGGCTTCCGTTTTGGGCCCAAAAGTACTTTTCGGAAATGTGGCGACCGTTTTGGATTGAACTCACTACATCGTCGCGACGTATGCAGGATTTCAGCCATTTTTCGAAAGAATGAGCACTTGCATATTTGGAACGCTTGGATTGACGACGTTCAAAGAATTGAGCGTAACTTTTGAATACGGTGTCCGTTTTGGGCCCATATGTAATTTTGGAAACGTAGCGACCGGTTTGGATAGAACTCACCGCTTCATCGTGACGTATGAGGGATTTTGCCCATTTTTCGAAAGAATGTGCAGTTGCATATTTGGAACGCTTGGATTGTCGTCGTTCGAAGAATTGAGCGTAACTTTTGCATACGGCGTCCGTTTTTGGCCCATATGTACTTTTCGAAAATGTGGCGACCGTTTTGGATTGAACTCACAACTTCGTCGTGACGTATGCGGGATTTCAGCCATTTTTCGAAAGAATAAGCACTTGCATATTTGGAACGCTTGGATTGTCGGCGTTCGAAGAATTGAGCATAACTTTTGCATACGGCATCCATTTTGGGCCCAAAAGTACTTTTCGAAAATGTAGCAACCGTTTTGGATTGAACTCACCACTTCGTCGTGACGTATGTGGGATTTCAGGCATTTTTTGAAAGAATGAGCACTTGCATATTTGGAACGCTTGGATTGTCGGCGTGCGAAGAATTGAACGCAACTTTTGCGTACGGCGTCCGTTTTGGGCCCATAAGTACTTTTCGGAAATGTAGCGACCGTTTTGGATAGAACTCACCGCTTCATCGTGACGCATAAGGGATTTTGCCCGTTTTTCGAAAGAATGTGCACTTGCATATTTGGAACGCTTGGATTGTCGGCGTGCGAAGAATTGAACGCAACTTTTGCGTACGGCGTCCGTTTTGGGCCCATAAGTACTTTTCGGAAATGTAGCGACCGTTTTGGATAGAACTCACCGCTTCATCGTGACGCATAAGGGATTTTGCCCGTTTTTCGAAAGAATGTGCACTTGCATATTTGGAACGCTTGGATTGTCGGCGTGCGAAGAATTGAACGCAACTTTTGCGTACGGCGTCCGTTTTGGGCCCATAAGTACTTTTCGGAAATGTAGCGACCGTTTTGGATTGAACTCACCACGTCGTCGTGACGTATGTGGGATTTCAGGAATTTTTTGAAAGAATGAGCACTTGCATATTTGGAACGCTTGGATTGTCGGCGTTCGAAGAATTGAACGCAACTTTTGCGTAGGGCGTCCGTTTTGGGCCCACAAGTACTTTTCGAAAACGTAGCGACCGTTTCGTCGTGACGTATACGGAATTCCAGCCATTTTTCGAAAGAATGAGCGCTTGCATATTTGGAACGCTTGGATTGTCGGCGTTCGAAGAATTGAGCGTAACTTGTGCATACGGCGTCCGTTCACTACTTCGTCGTGACCTATGAGGGATTTCGGCCATTTTTTGAAAGAATGGGCAATTTTATATTTGGAAGGCTTGGATAGTCGGCGTATGAAGAATTGAGCGTAACTTGTGCATACGGCGTCCGTTCACTACTTCGTCGTGACCTATGAGGGATTTCGGCCATTTTTTGAAAGAATGGGCAATTTTATATTTGGAAGGCTTGGATAGTCGGCGTATGAAGAATTGAGCGTAACTTGTGCATACGGCGTCCGTTCACTACTTCGTCGTGACCTATGAGGGATTTCGGCCATTTTTTGAAAGAATGGGCAATTTTATATTTGGAAGGCTTGGATAGTCGGCGTATGAAGAATTGAGCGTAACTTTTACATACGTTGGATTGTCGGCGTTCGAAGAATTGAGCATAACTTTTGCGTATGAGGGATTTTGCCCATTTTTCGAAAGAATGAGCGCTTGCATATTTGGAACGCTTGGATTGTCGGCGTTCGAAGAATTGAGCATAACTTTTGCATACGGCATCCGTTTTGGGCCCATAAGTGCTTTTCGAAAATGTAGCAACCGTTTTGGATTGAACTCACCACTTCGTCGTGACGTATGTGGAATTTTAGGCATTTTTTGAAAGAATGAGCACTTGCATATTTGGAACGCTTGGATTGTCGACGTTCGAAGAATTGAGCGTAACTTTTACATACGGCGTCCGTTTTGGGCCCGTAAGTACTTTTCGGAAATGTAGCGACCATTTTGGATTGAACTCACCGCTTCATCGTGACGCATAATGGATTTTGCCCGTTTTTCGAAAGAATGTGCACTTGCATATTTGGAACGCTTGGATTGTCGGCGTTCAAAGAATTGAGCGTAACTTTTGCATACGGCGTCCGTTTTGGGCCCATAAGTACTTTTTGGAAATGTAGCGACACATTTTGGATTGAACTCACAACTATGTTTGGAAGGCTAGGATAGTCGGCGTACGAAGAATTGAGCGTAACTTTTGCATACGGTGTCCATTTTGGGCCCATTAGTATTTTTTGGAAATGTAGCGACCGTTTTGGATAGAACTTACCGCTTCATTGTGACGTAAAAGGAATTCAGGCATTTTTTGAAAGAATGAGCACTTGCATATTTGGAATGCTTGGATTGTCGGCGTTCGAAGAATTGAGCGTAACTTTTGCATACGGCGTCCGTTTTGGGCCCATAAGTACTTTTCGGAAATGTAGCGACCGTTTCGGATTGAACTCACAACTTCGTCGTGACGTATGTGGGATTTCAGGAATTTTTTGAAAGAATGAGCACTTGCATATTTGGAACGCTTGGATTGTCGGCGTTCGAAGAATTGAGCGCAACTTTTGCGTAGGGCGTCCGTTTTGGGCCCACAAGTACTTTTCGAAAATGTAGCGACCGTTTCGTCGTGACGTATACGGAATTCCAGCCATTTTTCGAAAGAATGAGCGCTTGCATATTTGGAACGCTTGGATTGTCGGCGGTCGAAGAATTGAGCATAACTTTTGCATACGGTGTCCGTTTTGGGCCCATAAGTAATTTTTGGAAATCTAGCGACCGTTTTGGACTGAACTCGCTTCATCGTGACGTATGAGGGATTTCGGGCATTTTTCGAAAGAATGAGCGCTTGCATATTTCGAACGCTTGGATTGTCGGCGGTCGAAGAATTGAGCATAACTTTTGCATACGGTGTCCGTTTTGGGCCCATAAGTAATTTTTGGAAATCTAGCGACCGTTTTGGACTGAACTCGCTTCATCGTGACGTATGAGGGATTTCGGGCATTTTTCGAAAGAATGAGCGCTTGCATATTTCGAACGCTTGGATTGTCGGCGGTCGAAGAATTGAGCATAACTTTTGCATACGGTGTCCGTTTTGGGCCCATAAGTAATTTTTGGAAATCTAGCGACCGTTTTGGACTGAACTCGCTTCATCGTGACGTATGAGGGATTTCGGGCATTTTTCGAAAGAATGAGCGCTTGCATATTTCGAACGCTTGGATTGTCGGCGGTCGAAGAATTGAGCATAACTTTTGCATACGGTGTCCGTTTTGGGCCCATAAGTAATTTTTGGAAATCTAGCGACCGTTTTGGACTGAACTCGCTTCATCGTGACGTATGAGGGATTTCGGGCATTTTTCGAAAGAATGAGCGCTTGCATATTTCGAACGCTTGGATTGTCGGCGGTCGAAGAATTGAGCATAACTTTTGCATACGGTGTCCGTTTTGGGCCCATAAGTAATTTTTGGAAATCTAGCGACCGTTTTGGACTGAACTCGCTTCATCGTGACGTATGAGGGATTTCGGGCATTTTTCGAAAGAATGAGCGCTTGCATATTTCGAACGCTTGGATTGTCGGCGGTCGAAGAATTGAGCATAACTTTTGCATACGGTGTCCGTTTTGGGCCCATAAGTAATTTTTGGAAATCTAGCGACCGTTTTGGACTGAACTCGCTTCATCGTGACGTATGAGGGATTTCGGGCATTTTTCGAAAGAATGAGCGCTTGCATATTTCGAACGCTTGGATTGTCGGCGGTCGAAGAATTGAGCATAACTTTTGCATACGGTGTCCGTTTTGGGCCCATAAGTAATTTTTGGAAATCTAGCGACCGTTTTGGACTGAACTCGCTTCATCGTGACGTATGAGGGATTTCGGGCATTTTTCGAAAGAATGAGCGCTTGCATATTTCGAACGCTTGGATTGTCGGCGTTCGAAGAATTGAGCATAACTTTTGCATACGGCATCCGTTTTGGGCCCAAAAGTACTTTTCGAAAATGTAGCCACCGTTTTGGATTGACTCACCACTTCGTCGTGACGTATGTGGGATTTTAGGCATTTTTTGAAAGAATGAGCACTTGCATATTTGGAACGCTTGGATTGTCGACGTTCGAAGAATTGAGCGTAACTTTTACATACGGCGTCCGTTTTGGGCCCGTAAGTACTTTTCGAAAATGTAGCGACCATTTTGGATTGAACTCACCACTTCATCGTGACGCATAAGGGATTTTGCCCATTTTTCGAAAGAATGTGCACTTGCATATTTGGAATGCTTGGATTGTCGGCGTTCAAAGAATTGAGCGTAACTTTTGCATACGGTGTCCATTTTGGGCCCATTAGTATTTTTTGGAAATGTAGCGACCGTTTTGGATAGAACTCACCGCTTCATTGTGACGTAAAAGAAATTCAGGCATTTTTTGAAAGAATGAGCACCTGCATATTTGGAACGCTTGGATTGTCGGCGTTCGAAGAATTGAGCGTAACTTTTGCATACGACGTCCGTTTTGGGCCCATAAGTACTTTTCGGAAATGTAGCGACCGTTTTGGATTGAACTCACTACTTCGTCGTGATGTATGCGGGATTTCAGGCATTTTTTGAAAGAATGAGCACCTGCATATTTGGAACGCTTGGATTGTCGGCGTTCGAAGAATTGAGCGTAACTTTTGCATACGGTGTCCGTTTTGGGCCCATAAGTAATTTTTGGAAATGTAGCGACCGTTTTGGATAGAACTCACTGCTTCATTGTGACGTATGAGGGATTGTACCCATTTTTCGAAAGAATGTGCACTTGCATATTTGGAACGCTTGGATTGTCGGCGTTCGAAGAATTGAGCGTAACTTTTGCATACGGTGTCCGTTTTGGACCCATAAGTACTTTTCGGAAATGTAGCGACCGTTTTGGACTGAACTCACTACTTCGTCGTGACGTATGTGGGATTTCAAGCATTTTTTGAAAGAATGAGGACTTGCATATTTGGAACGCTTGGATTGTCGACGTTCGAAGAATTGAGCGCGTAACTTTTGCATACGGCGTCCGTTTTGGGCCCATAAGTACTTTTTGGAAATGTAGCGACCGTTTTGGATTGAACTCACCGCTTCATCGTGACGTATGAGGGATTTTGCCCATTTTTAGAACGAATGTGGACCTGCATATTTGGAACGCTTGGAGTGTCGGCGTTCAAAGAATTGAGCGTAACTTTTGCATACGGTGTCCGTTTTGGGCCCATAAGTAATTTTTGCAAATGTAGCGACCGTTTTGGATAGAACTCACCGCTTCATCGTGACGTAAGAGCGATTTTGCCCATTTTTCGAAAGAATGTGCACTTGCATATTTGGAACGCTTGGATTGTCGGCGTTCGAAGAATTGAGCGTAAGTTTTGCATATGGCGTCCGTTTTGGGCCCATAAATACTTTTCGGAAATGTAGCGACCGTTTTGGATTGAACTCACCACTTCGTCGTGACGTATGTGGGATTTCAGGCATTTTTTGAAAGAATGAGCACTTGCATATTTCGAACGCTTGGATTGTCGGCGTTCGAAGAATTGAGCGTAACTTTTGTATACGGCGTCCATTTTGGGCCCATAAGTACTTTTCGGAAATGTAGCGACCGTTTCGGATTGAACTCACTACTTCATCGTGATGTATGCGGGATTTCAGCCATTTTTCGAAAGAATGAGTACTTGCATATTTGGAACGCTTGGATTGTCGGCGTTCAAAGAATTGAGCGCAACTTTTGCATACGGCGCCCGTTTTGGGCCCATAAGTAATTTTTGGAAAAGTAGCGACCGTTTGGATAGAACTCACCGCTTCATCGTGACGTATGAGGGATTTTGCCCATTTTTTGAAAGAATGTGCACTTGCATATTTGGAACGCTTGGATTGTCGGAGTTCGAATTGAGCGTAACTTTTGCATACGGTGTCCGTTTTGGGACCATAAGTACTTTTCGGAAATGTAGCGACCATTTTCGACTGATCTCACCACTTCGTCGTGACGTATGTGGGATTTCAAGCATTTTTTGAAAGAATGAGGACTTGCATATTTGGAACGCTTGGATTGTCGACATTCGAAGAATTGAGCGTAACTTTTGCATACGGCGTCCGTTTTGGGCCCATAAGTACTTTTCGGAAATGTAGCGACCGTTTTGGATTGAACTCACCGCTTCATCGTGACGTATGAGGAATTTTCCCAGTTTTTCGAAAGAATGTGCACTTGCATATTTGGAACGCTTGGATTGTCGACGTTCGAAGAGTTGAACGTAACTTTTTCATACGGCGTCCGTTTTGGGCCCATTAGTACTTTTCGGAAATGTAGCGACCGTTTTGGATTGAACTCACCGCTTCATCGTGACGTATGAGGAATTTTCCCAGTTTTTCGAAAGAATGTGCACTTGCATATTTGGAACGCTTGGATAGTCGCCGTTCGAAGAATTGAGCGTAACTTTTGCATACGGCATCCGTTTTGGGCCCATAAGTACTTTTCGAAAATGTAGCGGCCATTTTGGATTGAACTCACAACTTTGTCGTGACGTATGCGGGATTTCAGCCATTTTTTGAAAGAATGAGCACATGCTTATTTGGAATGCTTGGATTGTCGGCGTTCGAAGAATTGAGCGTAACTTTTGCATACGGCGTCCGTTTCGGGCCCATGAGTACTTTTCGGAAATGTGGCGACCGTTTTGGATTGAACTCACAACATCGTCGTGACGTATGTGGGATTTCAGCCATTTTTCGAAAGAATGAGCACTTGCATATTTGGAACGCTTGGATTGACGGCGTTCAAAGAATTGAGCGTAACTTTTGCACACGGCCACTTTTATATTTGGAACGCTAGGATAGTCGGCGTGCGAAGAATTGAGCGTAACTTTTGCACACGGCCACTTTTATATTTGGAACGCTAGGATAGTCGGCGTGCGAAGAATTGAGCGTAACTTTTGCACACGGCCACTTTTATATTTGGAACGCTAGGATAGTCGGCGTGCGAAGAATTGAGCGTAACTTTTGCATACGGCGTCCGTTTCGGGCCCATAAGTACTTTTCGGAAATGTAGCGATCGTTTTGGATTGAACTCACCGCTTCATCGTGACGTATGAGGGATTTTACCCATTTTTCAAAAAAATTTGTACTTGCATATTTGGAACGCTTGGATAGTCACCGTTCGAAGAATTGAGCGTAACTTTTGCATACGGCGTCCGTTTTGGGCCCAGAAGTTCTTTTTGGAAATGAAGCGACCGTTTTGGATTGAACTCACAACTTCGTCGTGACGTATGTGGGATTTCAGGCATTTTTTGAAAGAATGAGCACTTGCATATTTCGAACGCTTGGATTGTCGGCGTTCGAAGAATTGAGCGTAACTTTGCATACGGCGTCTATTTTGGGCCCATAAGTACTTTTCGGAAATGTAGCGACCGTTTTGGATTGAACTCACTACTTCATCGTGACGTATGCGGGATTTCAGCCATTTTTCGAAAGAATGAGCACTTGCATATTTGGAACGCTTGGATTGTCGGCGTTCGAAGAATTGAGCGTAACTTTTGCATACGGCGTCCGTTTTGGGCCTATAAGTACTTTTCGGAAATGTCGCGACCGTTTTGGATTGACCTCACAACTTCGTCGTGACGTATGCGGGATTTCAGGCATTTTTTGAAAGAATGAGCACTTGCATATTTCGAACGCTTGGATTGTCGGCGTTCGAAGAATTGAGCGTAACTTTTGCATACGGCGTCCGTTTTGGGCCCATAAGTACTTTTCGGAAATGTAGCGACCGTTTTGGATAGAACTCACCGCTTCATCGTGACGTATGAGGGATTTTACCCATTTTTCGAAAAAATTTGCACTTGCATATTTGGAACGCTTGGATAGTCGCCGTTCGAAAAATTGAGCGTAACTTTTGCATACGGCGTCCGTTTTGGGCCCATAAGTACTTTTTGGAAATGTAGCGACCGTTGTGGATTTAGCTCAGTACTTCGTCGTGACGCATGTGGTATTTCAGGCATTTTTTGAAAGAATGAGCGCTTGCATATTTGGAACGCTTGGATTGTCGACGTTCGAAGAACTGAGCATAACTTTTGCGTACGGCGTCCGTTTTGGGCCCAAAAGTACTTTTCGGAAATGTAGCAACCGTTTTGGATTGAACTCACCACTTCGTCGTGACGTATGTGGGATTTCAGCCATTTTTCGAAAGAATGAGCACTTGCATATTTGGAACGCTTGGATTGTAGGCGTTCAAAGAATTGAGCGTAACTTTTGCATACGGCGTCCGTTTTGGGCCCATAAGTAATTTTTGGAAATGTAGCGACCGTTTTGGATAGAACTCATCGCTTCATCGTGACGTATGAGGGATTTTGCCCATTTTTTGAAAGAATGTGGATTTGCATATTTGGAACGCTTGGATTGTCGGCGTTCGAAGAATTGAACGAAACTTTTGCATACGGCGTCCGTTTTGGGCCCATTAGTACTTTTCGGAAATGTAGCGACCGTTTGGGATTGAACAAACCGCTTCATCGTGACGTATGAGGGATTTTGCCCATTTTTCGAAAGAATGTGCACTTGCATTTTTGGAAAGCTTGGATTGTCGTCGTTCGAAGAATTGAGCGTAACTTTTGCATACGGCGTCCGTTTTTGGCCCATATGTACTTTTCGAAAATGTAGAGACCGTTTTGGATTGAACTCACAACTTCGTCGTGACGTATGCGGGATTTCAGCCATTTTTCGAAAGAATGAGCACTTGTATATTTGGAACGCTTGGATTGTCGGCGTTCAAAGAATTGAGCGTAACTTTTGCATACGGTGTCCGTTTTGGGCCCATAAGTAATTTTTGGAAATGTAGCGACCCTTTTGGATATAGCTCACCACTTCATCGTGACGTATGAGGGATTTTGCACATTTTTCGAAAGAATGTGGACTTGCATATTTGGAACGCTTGGATTGTCGACGTTCGAAGAATTGAACGTAACTTTTGCATACGGCGTCCGTTTTGGGCCCATAAGTACTTTTCGGAAATGTAGCGACCGTTTTGGATTGAACTCACAACTTCGTCGTGACGTATGTGGGATTTCAGGCATTTTTTGAAAGAATGAGCACTTGCATATTTAGAACGCTTGGATTGTCGGCGTTCGAAGAATTGAGCGCAACTTTTGCATTGGGCGTCCGTTTTGGGCACATAAGTCCTTTTCGGAAATGTAGCGACCGTTTTGGATTGAACTCACAACTTCGTCGTGACGTATGTGGGATTTCAGGCATTTTTTGAAAGAATGAGCACTTGCATATTTGGAACGCTTGGATTGTCGGCGTTCGAAGAATTGAGCGCAACTTTTGCATTGGGCGTCCGTTTTGGGCCCACGAGTAATTTTCGGAAATGTAGCGACCGTTTCGTCGTGACGTATGCGGTATTCCAGCCATTTTTCGAAAGAATGAGCGCTTGCATATTTGGAACGCTTGGATTGTCGGCGTTCAAAGAATTGAGCGTAACTTTTGCATACGGTGTCCGTTTTGGGCCCATAAGTAATTTTTGGAAATGTAGCGACCGTTTTGGATAGAACTCACCGCTTCATCGTGACGTATGAGGGATTTTACCCATTTTTTGAAAGAATGTGGACTTGCAAATTTGGAACGTTTGGATTGTCGGCGTTCGAAGAATTGAACGTAACTCTTGCATACGGCGTCCGTTTTTGGCCCATAAGTACTTTTCGGAAATGTAGCGACCATTTTGGATTGAACTCACAACTTCGTCGTGACGTATGTGGGATTTCAGCCATTTTTTCGAAAGAATGAGCACTTGCATATTTGGAACGCTTGGATTGTCGGCGTTCGAAGAATTGAGCATAACTTTTGCATACGGCATCCGTTTTGGGTCCAAAAGTACTTTTCGAAAATGTAGCAACCGTTTTGGATTGAACTCACCACTTCGTCGTGACGTATGTGGGATTTTAGGCATTTTTTGAAAGAATGAGCACTTGCATATTTGGAACGCTTGGATTGTCGACGTTCGAAGAATTGAGCGTAATTTTACATACGGCGTCCGTTTTGGGCCCGTAAGTACTTTTCGGAAATGTAACGACCATTTTGGATTGAACTCACCGCTTCATCGTGACGCATAAAGGATTTTGCCAGTTTTTCGAAAGAATGTGCACTTGCATATTTGGAACGCTTGGATTGTCGGCGTTCAAAGAATTGAGCGTAACTTTTGCATACGGTGTCCATTTTGGGCCCATTATTATTTTTTGGAAATGTAGCGACCGTTTTGGATAGAACTCACCGCTTCATCATGACGTAAAAGGAATTCAGGCATTTTTTGAAAGAATGAACACTTGCATATTTGGAACGCTTGGATTGTCGGCGTTCGAAGAATTGAGCGTAACTTTTGCATACGGCGTCCGTTTTGGGCCCATAAGTACTTTTCGGAAATGTAGCGACCGTTTTTGATTGAACTCACTCCTTCGTCGTGACGTATGTGGGAATTCAGCCATTTTTCGAAAGAATGAGCACTTGCATATTTGGAACGCTTGGATTGTCGACGTTCAAAGAATTGAGCGTAACTTTTGCATACGGTGTCCGTTTTGGGCCCATAAGTAATTTTTGGAAATGTAGCGGCCGTTTTGGATAGAACTCACTGCTTCATCATGACGTATGAGGGATTTTACCCATTTTTTGAAAGAATGTGAACTTGCATATTTGGAACGCTTGGATTGTCGGCGTTCGAAGAATTGAGCGTAACTTTTGTATACGGTGTCCGTTTTGGGCCCATAAGTACTTTTCGGAAATGTGGCGACCGTTTATGACTGAACTCACCACTTCATCGTGACGTATGTGGGATTTCAAGCATTTTTTGAAAGAATGAGGACTTGCATATTTGGAACGCTTGGATTGTCGACGTTCGAAGAATTGAGCGTAACTTTTGCATACGGCGTCCATTTTGGGCCCATAAGTACTTTTTGGAAATATAGCGACCGTTTTGGATTGAACTCACCGCTTCGTCGCGACGTATGAGGGATTTTGCCAATTTTTCGAAAGAATGAGCACTTGCATATTTGGAACGCTTGGATTGACGGCGTTCAAAGAATTGAGCGTAACTTTTGCATACGGTGTCCGTTTTGGGCCCATAAGTAATTTTTGGAAATGTAGCCACCATTTTGGATAGAGCTCACCGCTTCATCGTGACGCGTGAGGGATTTTGCACATTTTTCGAAAGAATGTGGACTTGCATATTTGGAACACTTGGATTGTCGACGTTCGAAAAATTGAACGTAACTTTTGCATACGGCGTCCGTTTTGGGCCCATAAGTACTTTTCGGAAATGTAGCGACCGTTTTGGATTGAACTCACCGCTTCATCGTGACGTATGTGGGATTTCAGGCATTTTTTGAAGGAATGAGCGCTTGCATATTTGGAACGCTTGGATTGTCGGCGTTCGAAGAATTGAGCGTAACTTTTGTATACGGTGTCCGTTTTGGGCCCATAAGTAATTTTTTGAAATGTAGCGACCGTTTTGGATAGAACTCACCGCTTCATCGTGACGTAAGAGGGATTTTGCCCATTTTTTGAAAGAATGTGGACTTGCATATTTGGAACGCTTGGATTGTCGGCGTTCGAAGAATTGAACGTAACTTTTTCATACGGCGTCCGTTTTGGGCCCATTAGTACTTTTCGAAAATGTAGCGACCGTTTTGGCTTGAACGCACCGCTTGATCGTGACGTATGAGGGATTTTCCCAATTTTTCGAAAGAATGTGCACTTGCATATTTGGAACGCTTGGATAGTCGCCGTTCAAAGAATTGAGCGTAACTTTTGCATACGGCATCCGTTTTGGGCCCATAAGTACTTTTCGAAAATGTAGCGGCCGTTTTGGATTGAACTCACAACTTCGTCGTGACGTATGCGGGATTTCAGCCATTTTTTGAAAGAATGAGCACATGCTTATTTGGAACGCTTGGATTGTTGGCGTTTGAAGAATTGAGCGTAACTTTTACATACGGCGTCCGTTTTGGGCCCGTAAGTACTTTTCGGAAATGTAGCGACCATTTTGGATTGAACTCACCGCTTCATCGTGACGCATAAGGGATTTTGCCAGTTTTTCGAAAGAATGTGCACTTGCATATTTTGAACGCTTGGATTGTCGGCGTTCAAAGAATTGAGCGTAACTTTTGCATACGGTGTCCATTTTGGGCCCATTAGTATTTTTTGGAAATGTAGCGACCGTTTTGGATAGAACTCACCGCTTCATCGTGACGTAAAAGGAATTCAGGCATTTTTTGAAAGAATGAGCACTTGCATATTTGGAACGCTTGGATTGTCGGCGTTCGAAGAATTGAGCGTAACTTTTACATACGGCGTCCGTTTTGGGCCCATAAGTACTTTTCGGAAAATGTAGCGACCGTTTTGGATTGAACTCACTACTTCGTCGTGACGTATGCGGAAATTCAGCCATTTTTCGAAAGAATGAGTACTTGCATATTTGGAACGCTTGGATTGTCGACGTTCAAAGAATTGAGCGTAAGTTTTGCATACGGTGTCCGTTTTGGGCCCATAAGTAATTTTTGGAAATGTAGCGACCGTTTTGGATAGAACTCACCGCTTCAACGTGACGTATGAGGGATTTTGCCCATTTTTCGAAAGAATGTGCACTTGCATATTTGGAACGCTTAGATTGTCGGCGTTCGAAGAATTGAGCGTAACTTTTGCATACGGTGTCCGTTTTGGGCCCATAAGTACTTTTCGGAAATGTAGCGACCGTTTTGGACTGAACTCACCACTTCATCGTGACGTATGTGGGATTTCAAGCATTTTTTGAAAGAATGAGGACTTGCATATCTGGAACGCTTGGATTGTCGACGTTCGAAGAATTGAGCGTAACTTTTGCATACGGCGTCCATTTTGGGCCCATAAGTACTTTTTGGAAATGTAGCGACCGTTTTGGATTGAACTCACCACTTCGTCGTGACGTATGAGGGATTTTGCCAATTTTTCGAAAGAATGTGCACTTGCATATTTGGAACACTTGGAGTGTCGGCGTTCAAAGAATTGAGCGTAACTTTTGCATACGGTGTCCGTTTTGGGCCCATAAGTAATTTTTGCAAATGTAGCGACCGTTTTGGATAGAACTCACCGCTTCATCGTGACGTAAGAGCGATTTTGCCCATTTTTCGAAAGAATGTACATTTGCATATTTGGAACGCTTGGATTGTCGGCGTTCGAAGAATTGAGCGTAACTTTTGCCTATAGCGTCCGTTTTGGGCCCATAAGTACTTTTAGAAAATGTAGAGGCCGTTTTGGATTGAACTCACAACTTCGTCGTGACGTATGCGGGATTTCAGGCATTTTTTGAAGGAATGAGCACTTGCATATTTGGAACGCTTGGATTGTCGGCGTTCGAAGAATTGAGCGTAACTTTTGCATACGGCGTCCGTTTTGGGCCCATAAGTACTTTTCAGAAATGTAGCGACCGTTTTGGATTGAACTCACGATTTCGTCGTGACGTATGCGGGATTTCAGCCATTTTTCGAAAGAATGAGCACTTGTATATTTGGAACGCTTGAATTGTAGGCGTTCAAAGAATTGAGCGTAACTTTTGCATGCGGTGTCCGTTTTGGGCCCATAAGTAATTTTTGGAAATGTAGCGACCGTTTTGAATAGAACTCACCGTTTCATCGTGACGTATGATGGATTTTGCCCATTTTTTGAAAGAATGTGGACTTGCATATTTGGAACGCTTGGATTGTCGGCGTTCGAAGAATTGAACGTAACTTTTTCATACGGCGTCCGTTTTGGGCCCATTAGTACTTTTCGGAAATGTAGCGACCGTTTTGGATTGAACACACCGCTTGATCGTGACGTATGAGGGATTTTCCCAATTTTTCGAAAGAATGTGCACTTGCATATTTGGAACGCTTGGATAGTCGCCGTTCGAAGAATTGAGCGTAACTTTTGCATACGGCGTCCGTTTTGGGCCCATGAGTACTTTTCGGAAATGTGGCGACCATTTTGGATTGAACTCACTATATCGTCGTGACGTATGCGGGATTTTAGCCATGTTTCGAAAGAATGAGCACTTGCATATTTGGAACGCTTGGATTGTCGGCGTTCGAAGAATTGAGCGTAACTTTTGCATACGGCGTCCGTTTTGGGCCCATGAGTACTTTTCGGAAATGTGGCGACCATTTTGGATTGAACTCACTATATCGTCGTGACGTATGCGGGATTTTAGCCATTTTTCGAAAGAATGAGCACTTGCATATTTGGAACGCTTGGATTGACGGCGTACAAAGAATTGAGCGTAACTTTTGCATACGGTGTCCGTTTTGGGCCCATAAGTAATTTTTGGAAATGTAGCGACCGTTTTGGATAGAGCTCACCGCTTCATCGTGACGCATGAGGGATTTTGCACATTTTTCGAAAGAATGTGGACTTGCATATTTGGAACGCTTGGATTGTCGGCGTTCGAAGAATTGAAGATAACTTTTGCATACGGCGTCCGTTTTGGGCCCAATAGTACTTTTCGGAAATGTAGCGACCGTTTTGGATTGAACTCACCGCTTCATCATGACGTATGAGGGATTTTACCCATTTTTCGAAGAAATTTGCACTTGCATATTTGGAACGCTTGGATAGTCGCCGTTCGAAGAATTGAGCGTAACTTTTGCATACGGCGTCCGTTTTGGGCCCATAAGTTCTTTTTGGAAATGAAGCGACCGTTTTGGATTGAACTCACAACTTCGTCGTGACGTATGTGGGATTTCAGGCATTTTTTGAAAGAATGAGCACTTGCATATTTCGAACGCTTGGATTGTCGGCGTTCGAAGAATTGAGTGCAACTTTTGCATACGACGTCTATTTTGGGCCCATAAGTACTTTTCGAAAATGAAGCGACCGTTTTGGATTGAACTCACTACTTCATCGTGACGTATGCGGGATTTCAGGCATTTTTCAAAAGAATGAGCACTTGCATATTTGGAACGCTTGGATTGTCGGCGTTCGAAGAATTGAGCGTAACTTTTGCATACGGCGTCCGTTTTGGGCCCATAAGTACTTTTCGAAAATGTCGCGACCGTTTTGGATTGAACTCACAACTTCGTCGTGACGTATGCGGGATTTCAGCCATTTTTCAACAGAATGAGCACTTGCATATTTGGAACGCTTGGATTGTCGACGTTCGAAGAATTGAGCGTAACTTTTGCATACGGCGTCCGTTTTGGGCCCATAAGTACTTTTCGGAAATGTAGCGATCGTTTTGGATTGAACTCACCGCTTTATCGTGACGTATGAGGGATTTTACCCATTTTTCGAAAAAATTTGCACTTGCATATTGGGAACGCTTGGATAGTCGCCGTTCGAAAAATTGAGCGTAACTTTTGCATACGGCGTCCGTTTTGGGCCCATAAGTACTTTTTGGAAATGTAGCGACCGTTGTGGATTGAGCTCAGTACTTCGTCGTGACGCATGTGGTATTTCAGGCATTTTTTGAAAGAATGAGCGCTTGCATATTTGGAACGCTTGGATTGTCGGGGTTCGAAGAATTGAGCATAACTTTTGCATACGGCGTCCGTTTTGGGCCCAAAAGTACTTTTCGGAAATGTAGCAACCATTTTGGATTGAACTCACCACTTCGTCATGACGTATGTGGGATTTCAGCCATTTTTCCAAAGAATGAGCACTTGCATATTTGGAACGCTTGGATTGTCGGCGTTCAAAGAATTGAGCGTAACTTTTGCATGCGGTGTCCGTTTTGGGCCCATAAGTAATTTTTGGAAATGTAGCGACCGTTTTGGATAGAACTCACCGCTTCATCGTGACGTATGAGGGATTTTACCCATTTTTCGAAAAAATTTGCACTTGCATATTGGGAACGCTTGGATAGTCGCCGTTCGAAAAATTGAGCGTAACTTTTGCATACGGCGTCCGTTTTGGGCCCATTAGTACTTTTCGGAAATGTAGCGACCGTTTTGGATTGAACTCACCGCTTCATCGAGACGTATGAGAGATTTTGCCCATTTTTTGAAAGAATGTGCACTTGCATATTTGGAACGCTTGGATAGTCGCCGTTCGAAGAATTGAACGTAACTTTTGCAAACGGCATCCGTTTTGGGCCCATAAGTATTTTTCGAAAACGTAGCGGCCGTTTTGGATTAAACTCACAACTTCGTCATGACGTATGCGGGATTTCAGCCATTTTTTGAAAGAATGAGCACATGCATATTTGGAACGCTTGGATTGTCGGCGTTTGAAGAATTGAGCGTAACTTTTGCATACGGCGTCCGTTTTGGGCCCATAAGTACTTTTCGGAAATGTAGCGATCGTTTTGGATTGAACTCACCGCTTCATCGTGACGTATGAGGGATTTTACCCATTTTTCGAAAAAATTTGCACTTGCATATTTGGAACGCTTGGATAGTCGCCGTTCGAAAAATTGAGCGTAACTTTTGCATACGGCGTCCGTTTTGGGCCCATAAGTACTTTTCGGAAATGTAGCGATCGTTTTGGATTGAACTCACCGCTTCATCGTGACGTATGAGGGATTTTACCCATTTTTCGAAAAAATTTGCACTTGCATATTTGGAACGCTTGGATAGTCGCCGTTCGAAAAATTGAGCGTAACTTTTGCATACGGCGTCCGTTTTGGGCCCATAAGTACTTTTCGGAAATGTAGCGATCGTTTTGGATTGAACTCACCGCTTCATCGTGACGTATGAGGGATTTTACCCATTTTTCGAAAAAATTTGCACTTGCATATTTGGAACGCTTGGATAGTCGCCGTTCGAAAAATTGAGCGTAACTTTTGCATACGGCGTCCGTTTTGGGCCCATAAGTACTTTTCGGAAATGTAGCGATCGTTTTGGATTGAACTCACCGCTTCATCGTGACGTATGAGGGATTTTACCCATTTTTCGAAAAAATTTGCACTTGCATATTTGGAACGCTTGGATAGTCGCCGTTCGAAAAATTGAGCGTAACTTTTGCATACGGCGTCCGTTTTGGGCCCATAAGTACTTTTCGGAAATGTAGCGATCGTTTTGGATTGAACTCACCGCTTCATCGTGACGTATGAGGGATTTTACCCATTTTTCGAAAAAATTTGCACTTGCATATTTGGAACGCTTGGATAGTCGCCGTTCGAAAAATTGAGCGTAACTTTTGCATACGGCGTCCGTTTTGGGCCCATAAGTACTTTTCGGAAATGTAGCGATCGTTTTGGATTGAACTCACCGCTTCATCGTGACGTATGAGGGATTTTACCCATTTTTCGAAAAAATTTGCACTTGCATATTTGGAACGCTTGGATAGTCGCCGTTCGAAAAATTGAGCGTAACTTTTGCATACGGCGTCCGTTTTGGGCCCATAAGTACTTTTCGGAAATGTAGCGATCGTTTTGGATTGAACTCACCGCTTCATCGTGACGTATGAGGGATTTTACCCATTTTTCGAAAAAATTTGCACTTGCATATTTGGAACGCTTGGATAGTCGCCGTTCGAAAAATTGAGCGTAACTTTTGCATACGGCGTCCGTTTTGGGCCCATAAGTACTTTTCGGAAATGTAGCGATCGTTTTGGATTGAACTCACCGCTTCATCGTGACGTATGAGGGATTTTACCCATTTTTCGAAAAAATTTGCACTTGCATATTTGGAACGCTTGGATAGTCGCCGTTCGAAAAATTGAGCGTAACTTTTGCATACGGCGTCCGTTTTGGGCCCATAAGTACTTTTCGGAAATGTAGCGATCGTTTTGGATTGAACTCACCGCTTCATCGTGACGTATGAGGGATTTTACCCATTTTTCGAAAAAATTTGCACTTGCATATTTGGAACGCTTGGATAGTCGCCGTTCGAAAAATTGAGCGTAACTTTTGCATACGGCGTCCGTTTTGGGCCCATAAGTACTTTTCGGAAATGTAGCGATCGTTTTGGATTGAACTCACCGCTTCATCGTGACGTATGAGGGATTTTACCCATTTTTCGAAAAAATTTGCACTTGCATATTTGGAACGCTTGGATAGTCGCCGTTCGAAAAATTGAGCGTAACTTTTGCATACGGCGTCCGTTTTGGGCCCATAAGTACTTTTCGGAAATGTAGCGATCGTTTTGGATTGAACTCACCGCTTCATCGTGACGTATGAGGGATTTTACCCATTTTTCGAAAAAATTTGCACTTGCATATTTGGAACGCTTGGATAGTCGCCGTTCGAAAAATTGAGCGTAACTTTTGCATACGGCGTCCGTTTTGGGCCCAAAAGTACTTTTCGGAAATGTAGCAACCATTTTGGATTGAACTCACCACTTCGTCATGACGTATGTGGGATTTCAGCCATTTTTCCAAAGAATGAGCACTTGCATACTTGGAACGCTTGGATTGTAGGCGTTCAAAGAATTGAGCGTAACTTTTGCAAGCGGTGTCCGTTTTGGGCCCATAAGTAATTTTTGGAAATGTAGCGACCGTTTTGGATTTAACTCACCGCTTCATCGTGACGTATGAGGGATTTTGCCCATTTTTTGAAAGAAGGTGGACTTGCATATTTGGAGCGCTTGGATTGTCGGCGTTCGAAGAATTGAACGAAACTTTTGCATACGGCGTCCGTTTTGGGCCCATTAGTACTTTTCGGAAATGTAGCGACCGTTTTGGATTGAACTCACCGCTTCATCGTGACGTATGAGGGATTTTACCCATTTTTTGAAGGAATGTGCACTTGCATATTTGGAACGCTTGGATAGTCGCCGTTCGAAGAATTGAACGTAACTTTTGCAAACGGCATCCGTTTTGGGCCCATAAGTATTTTTCGAAAATGTAGCGGCCGTTTTGGATTAAACTCACAACTTCGTCGTGACGTATGCGGGATTTCAGCCATTTTTCGAAAGAATGAGCACTTGCATATTTGGAACGCTTGGATTGTCGGCGTTCGAAGAATTGAGCGTAACTTTTGCATACGGCGTCCGTTTTGGGCCCATAAGTACTTTTCGAAAGTGTAGCGACCGTTTTGGATTGAACTCACAACTTCGTCGTGACGTATGCGGGATTTCAGCCATTTTTCGAAAGAATGAGCACTTGCATATTTGGAACGCTTGGATTGTCGGCGTTCGAAGAATTGAGCGTAACTTTTGCATACGGCGTCCGTTTTGGGCCCATAAGTACTTTTCGGAAATGTAGCGACCGTTTTGGATTGAACACACAGCTTGATCGTGACGTATGAGGGATTTTCCCAATTTTTCGAAAGAATGTGCACTTGCATATTTGGAACGCTTGGATAGTCGCCGTTCGAAGAATTGAACGTAACTTTTTCATACGGCGTCCGTTTTGGGCCCATTAGTACTTTTCGGAAATGTAGCGACCGTTTTGGATTGAACACACAGCTTGATCGTGACGTATGAGGGATTTTCCCAATTTTTCGAAAGAATGTGCACTTGCATATTTGGAACGCTTGGATAGTTGCCGTTCGAAGAATTGAGCGTAACTTTTGCATACGGCATCCATTTTGCGCCCATAAGTACTTTTCGAAAATGTAGCGGCCGTTTTGGATTGAACTCACAACTTTGTCGTGACGTATGTGGGATTTCAGCCATTTTTTGAAAGAATGAGCACATGCTTATTTGGAACGCTTGGATTGTCGGCGTTCGAAGAATTGAGCGTAACTTTTGCATACGGCGTCCGTTTTGGGCCCATGAGTACTTTTCGGAAATGTGGCCACCGTTTTGGATTGAACTCACTACATCGTCGTGACGTTTGAGGGATTTCAGCTATTTTTCGAAAGAATGAGCACTTGCATATTTGGAACGCTTGGATTGACGGCGTTCAAAGAATTGAGCGTAACTTTTGCATACGGTGTCCGTTTTGGGCCCATAAGTAATTTTTGGAAATGTAGCGACCGTTTTGGATTGAGCTCACCGCTTCATCGTGACATACGAGGGATTTTACCCATTTTTCGAAAAAATTTGTACTTGCATATTTGGAACGCTTGGATAGTCGCCGTTCGAAGAATTAAGCGTAACTTTTGCATACGGCGTCCGTTTTGGGCCCATAAGTACTTTTCGGAAATGTAGCGACCGTTTTGGATTGAGCTCACCGCTTCATCGTGACGTATGAGGGATTTTACCCATTTTTCGAAAAAATTTGTACTTGCATATTTGGAACGCTTGGATAGTCGCCGTTCGAAGAATTAAGCGTAACTTTTGCATACGGCGTCCTTTTTGGGCCCATAAGTTCTTTTTGGAAATGAAGCGACCGCTTTGGATTGAACTCACAACTTCGTCGTGACGTATGTGGGATTTCAGGCATTTTTTGAAAGAATGAGCACTTGCATATTTCGAACGCTTGGATTGTCGGCGTTCGAAGAATTGAGCGCAACTTTTGCATACGGCGTCTATTTTGGGCCCATAAGTACTTTTCGGAAATGTAGCGACCGTTTTGGATTGAACTCACTACTTCATCGTGACGTATGCGAGATTTCAGGCATTTTTCGAAAGAATGAGCACTTGCATATTTGTAACGCTTGGATTGTCGGCGTTCGAAGAATTGAGCGTAACTTTTGCATACGGCGTCCGTTTTGGGCCCATAAGTACTTTTCGGAAATGTAGCGATCGTTTTGGATTGAACTCACAACTTCGTCGTGACGTATGCGGGATTTCAGGCATTTTTTGAAAGAATGTGGACTTGCATATTTGGAACGCTTGGATTGTCGGCGTTCGAAGAATTGAACGTAACTTTTGTATACGGCGTCCGTTTTGGGCCCATAAGTACTTTTCGGAAATGTAGCGATCGTTTTGGATTGAACTCACCGCTTCATCGTGACGTATGAGGGATTTTACCCATTTTTCGAAAAAAATTTCACTTGCATATTTGGAACGCTTGGATAGTCGCCGTTCGAAAAATTGAGCGTAACTTTTGCATACGGCGAGCGACCGTTTTGGATTGAACTCACTACTTCATCGTGACGTATGCGGGATTTCAGGCATTTTTTGAAAGAATGAGCACATGCATATTTGGAACGCTTGGATTGACGGCGTTCAAAGAATTGAGCGTAACTTTTGCATCCGGCGTCCGTTTTGGGCCCATTAGTACTTTTCGGAAATGTAGCGACCATTTTGGATTGAACTCACTACTTCATCGTGACGTATGCGGGATTTCAGGCATTTTTTGAAAGAATGAGCACATGCATATTTGGAACGCTTGGATTGACGGCGTTCAAAGAATTGAGCGTAACTTTTGCATCCGGCGTCCGTTTTGGGCCCATTAGTACTTTTCGGAAATGTAGCGACCATTTTGGATTGAACTCACTACTTCATCGTGACGTATGCGGGATTTCAGGCATTTTTTGAAAGAATGAGCACATGCATATTTGGAACGCTTGGATTGACGGCGTTCAAAGAATTGAGCGTAACTTTTGCATCCGGCGTCCGTTTTGGGCCCATTAGTACTTTTCGGAAATGTAGCGACCATTTTGGATTGAACTCACTACTTCATCGTGACGTATGCGGGATTTCAGGCATTTTTTGAAAGAATGAGCACATGCATATTTGGAACGCTTGGATTGACGGCGTTCAAAGAATTGAGCGTAACTTTTGCATCCGGCGTCCGTTTTGGGCCCATTAGTACTTTTCGGAAATGTAGCGACCATTTTGGATTGAACTCACTACTTCATCGTGACGTATGCGGGATTTCAGGCATTTTTTGAAAGAATGAGCACATGCATATTTGGAACGCTTGGATTGACGGCGTTCAAAGAATTGAGCGTAACTTTTGCATCCGGCGTCCGTTTTGGGCCCATTAGTACTTTTCGGAAATGTAGCGACCATTTTGGATTGAACTCACTACTTCATCGTGACGTATGCGGGATTTCAGGCATTTTTTGAAAGAATGAGCACATGCATATTTGGAACGCTTGGATTGACGGCGTTCAAAGAATTGAGCGTAACTTTTGCATCCGGCGTCCGTTTTGGGCCCATTAGTACTTTTCGGAAATGTAGCGACCATTTTGGATTGAACTCACTACTTCATCGTGACGTATGCGGGATTTCAGGCATTTTTTGAAAGAATGAGCACATGCATATTTGGAACGCTTGGATTGACGGCGTTCAAAGAATTGAGCGTAACTTTTGCATCCGGCGTCCGTTTTGGGCCCATTAGTACTTTTCGGAAATGTAGCGACCATTTTGGATTGAACTCACTACTTCATCGTGACGTATGCGGGATTTCAGGCATTTTTTGAAAGAATGAGCACATGCATATTTGGAACGCTTGGATTGACGGCGTTCAAAGAATTGAGCGTAACTTTTGCATCCGGCGTCCGTTTTGGGCCCATTAGTACTTTTCGGAAATGTAGCGACCATTTTGGATTGAACTCACTACTTCATCGTGACGTATGCGGGATTTCAGGCATTTTTTGAAAGAATGAGCACATGCATATTTGGAACGCTTGGATTGACGGCGTTCAAAGAATTGAGCGTAACTTTTGCATCCGGCGTCCGTTTTGGGCCCATTAGTACTTTTCGGAAATGTAGCGACCATTTTGGATTGAACTCACTACTTCATCGTGACGTATGCGGGATTTCAGGCATTTTTTGAAAGAATGAGCACATGCATATTTGGAACGCTTGGATTGACGGCGTTCAAAGAATTGAGCGTAACTTTTGCATCCGGCGTCCGTTTTGGGCCCATTAGTACTTTTCGGAAATGTAGCGACCATTTTGGATTGAACTCACTACTTCATCGTGACGTATGCGGGATTTCAGGCATTTTTTGAAAGAATGAGCACATGCATATTTGGAACGCTTGGATTGACGGCGTTCAAAGAATTGAGCGTAACTTTTGCATCCGGCGTCCGTTTTGGGCCCATTAGTACTTTTCGGAAATGTAGCGACCATTTTGGATTGAACTCACTACTTCATCGTGACGTATGCGGGATTTCAGGCATTTTTTGAAAGAATGAGCACATGCATATTTGGAACGCTTGGATTGACGGCGTTCAAAGAATTGAGCGTAACTTTTGCATCCGGCGTCCGTTTTGGGCCCATTAGTACTTTTCGGAAATGTAGCGACCATTTTGGATTGAACTCACTACTTCATCGTGACGTATGCGGGATTTCAGGCATTTTTTGAAAGAATGAGCACATGCATATTTGGAACGCTTGGATTGACGGCGTTCAAAGAATTGAGCGTAACTTTTGCATCCGGCGTCCGTTTTGGGCCCATTAGTACTTTTCGGAAATGTAGCGACCATTTTGGATTGAACTCACTACTTCATCGTGACGTATGCGGGATTTCAGGCATTTTTTGAAAGAATGAGCACATGCATATTTGGAACGCTTGGATTGACGGCGTTCAAAGAATTGAGCGTAACTTTTGCATCCGGCGTCCGTTTTGGGCCCATTAGTACTTTTCGGAAATGTAGCGACCATTTTGGATTGAACTCACTACTTCATCGTGACGTATGCGGGATTTCAGGCATTTTTTGAAAGAATGAGCACATGCATATTTGGAACGCTTGGATTGACGGCGTTCAAAGAATTGAGCGTAACTTTTGCATCCGGCGTCCGTTTTGGGCCCATTAGTACTTTTCGGAAATGTAGCGACCATTTTGGATTGAACTCACTACTTCATCGTGACGTATGCGGGATTTCAGGCATTTTTTGAAAGAATGAGCACATGCATATTTGGAACGCTTGGATTGACGGCGTTCAAAGAATTGAGCGTAACTTTTGCATCCGGCGTCCGTTTTGGGCCCATTAGTACTTTTCGGAAATGTAGCGACCATTTTGGATTGAACTCACTACTTCATCGTGACGTATGCGGGATTTCAGGCATTTTTTGAAAGAATGAGCACATGCATATTTGGAACGCTTGGATTGACGGCGTTCAAAGAATTGAGCGTAACTTTTGCATCCGGCGTCCGTTTTGGGCCCATTAGTACTTTTCGGAAATGTAGCGACCATTTTGGATTGAACTCACTACTTCATCGTGACGTATGCGGGATTTCAGGCATTTTTTGAAAGAATGAGCACATGCATATTTGGAACGCTTGGATTGACGGCGTTCAAAGAATTGAGCGTAACTTTTGCATCCGGCGTCCGTTTTGGGCCCATTAGTACTTTTCGGAAATGTAGCGACCATTTTGGATTGAACTCACTACTTCATCGTGACGTATGCGGGATTTCAGGCATTTTTTGAAAGAATGAGCACATGCATATTTGGAACGCTTGGATTGACGGCGTTCAAAGAATTGAGCGTAACTTTTGCATCCGGCGTCCGTTTTGGGCCCATTAGTACTTTTCCTTGGGCCCATAAGTACTTTTCGAAAATGTAGCGGCCGTTTTGGATTGAACTCATAGCTTTTCCATGACGTATGAGGGATTTTGCCCATTTTTCGAAAGAATGTGCACTTGCATATTTGGAACGCTTGGATAGTCGCCGTTCGAAGAATTGAACGTAACTTTTGCAAACGGCATCCGTTTTCGGCCCATAAGTATTTTTCGAAAATGTAGCGGCCGTTTTGGATTAAACTCACAACTTCGTCATGACGTATGCAGGATTTCAGCCATTTTTTGAAAGAATGAGCACATGCATATTTGGAACGCTTGGATTGTCGGCGTTTGAAGAATTGAGCGTAACTTTTGCACACGGTGTCCGTTTTCGGCCCATAAGTATTTTTCGAAAATGTAGCGGCCGTTTTGGATTAAACTCACAACTTCGTCATGACGTATGCAGGATTTCAGCCATTTTTTGAAAGAATGAGCACATGCATATTTGGAACGCTTGGATAGTCGCCGTTCGAAGAATTGAACGTAACTTTTGCATACGGCGTCCGTTTTTGGCCCATAAGTACTTTTCGAAAGTGTAGCGACCGTTTTGGATTGAACTCACAACTTCGTCGTGACGCATGCGGGATTTTAGCCATTTTTCGAAAGAATGAGCACTTGTATATTTGGAACGCTTGGATTGTCGGCGTTCAAAGAATTGAGCGTAACTTTTGCATACGGTGTCCGTTTTGGGCCCATAAGTAATTTTTGGAAATGTAGCGACCGTTTTGGATAGAGCTCACCGCTTCATCGTGACGTATGAGGGATTTTGCACATTTTTCGAAAGAATGTGGACTTGCATATTTGGAACGCTTGGATTGTCGACGTTCGAAGAATTGAACGTAACTTTTGCATACGGCGTCCGTTTTGGGCCCATAAGTACTTTTCGAAAATGTAGCGACCGTTTTGGATTCAACTCACCGCTTCATCGTGACGTATGAGGGATTTTACCCATTTTTCGAAAAAATTTGCACTTGCATATTTGGAAACCTTGGATAGTCACCGTTCGAAGAATTGAGCGTAACTTTTGCATACGGCGTCCATTTTGGGCCCATAAGTTCTTTTTGGAAATGTAGCGACCGTTTTGGATTGAACTCACAACTTCGTCGTGACGTATGTGGGATTTCAGGCATTTTTTGAAAGAATGAGCACTTGCATATTTGGAGCGCTTGGATTGTCGGCGTTCGAAGAATTGAGCGCAACTTTTGCGTACGGCGTCCGTTTTGGGCCCATTAGTACTTTTCAGAAATGTAGCGACCGTTTTGGATTGAACTCACCGCTTCATCGTGACGTATGAGGGATTTTGCCCATTTTTCGAAAGAATGTGCACTTGCATATTTGGAACGCTTGGATAGTCGCCGTTCGAAGAATTGAGCGTAACTTTTGCATACGGCGTCCGTTTTGGGCCCATGAGTACTTTTCGGAAATGTAGCGACCGTTTTGGATTGAACTCACAACTTCGTCGTGACGTATGTGGGATTTCAGGCATTTTTTGAAAGAATGAGCACTTGCATATTTGGAGCGCTTGGATTGTCGGCGTTCGAAGAATTGAGCGTAACTTTTGCATACGGCGTCCGTTTTGGGCCCATGAGTACTTTTCGGAAATGTGGCGACCGTTTTGGATTGAACTCACTACATCGTCGTGACGTATGCGGGATTTCAGCCATTTTTCGAAAGAATGAGCCCTTGCATATCTGGAACGCTTGGATTGACGGCGTTCAAAGAATTGAGCGTAACTTTTGCATACGGTGTCCGATTTGGGCCCATAAGTACTTTTCGAAAATGTAGCGACCGTTTTGGATTGAATTCACCGCTTCATCGTGACGTATGAGGGATTTTACCAATTTTTCGAAAAAATTTGCACTTACTTATTTGGAACGCTTGGATGGTCGCCGTTCGAAGAATTGAGCGTGACTTTTGCATACGGCGTCCGTTTTGGGCCCATAAGTACTTTTTGGAAATGTAGCGACCGTTGTGGATTGAACTCACAACTTCGTCGTGACGTATGTGGGATTTCAGGCATTTTTTGAAAGAATGAGCACTTGCATATTTGGAGCACTTGGATTTTCGGCGTTCGAAGAATTGAGCGCAACTTTGGCGTACGGCGTCCGTTTTGGGCCCATTAGTACTTTTCGGAAATGTAGCGACCGTTTTGGATTGAACTCACCACTTCATCATGACGTATGGGGGATTTTGCACATTTTTCGAAAGAATGTGGACTTGCATATTTGGAACGCTTGGATTGTCGACGTTCGAAGAATTGAAGGTAACTTTTGCATACGGCGTCCGTTTTGGGCCCATAAGTACTTTTCGGAAATGTAGCGACCGTTTTGGATTCAACTCACCGCTTCATCTTGACGTATGAGGGATTTTACCCATTTTTCGAAAAAATTTGCACTTGCATATTTGGAAAGCTTGGATAGTCGCCGTTCGAAGAATTGAGCGTAACTTTTGCATACGGCGTCCGTTTTGGGCCCATAAGTTCTTTTTGGAAATGTAGCGACCGTTTTGGATCGAACTCACAACTTCGTCGTGACGTATGTGGGATTTTAGGCATTTTTTGAAAGAATGAGCACTTGCATATTTGGAGCGCTTGGATTGTCGGCGTTCGAAGAATTGAGCGCAACTTTTGCGTACGGCGTCCGTTTTGGCCCATTAGTACTTTTCGGAAATGTAGCGACCGTTTTGAATTGAACTCACCGCTTCATCATGACGTATGAGGGATTTTGCCCATTTTTCGAAAGAATGTGCACTTGCATATTTGGAACGCTTGGATAGTCGCCGTTCGAAGAATTGAGCGTAACTTTTGCATATGGCATCCGTTTTGGGCCCATAAGTACTTTTCGAATATGTAGTGGCCGTTTTGGATTGAACTCACAACTTCGTCGTGACGTAGGCGGGATTTCAGCCATTTTTTGTAAGAATGAGCACATGCATATTTGGAACGCTTGGATTGTCGGCGTTCGAAGAATTGAGCGTAACTTTTGCATACGGCGTCCGTTTTGGGCCCATGAGTACTTTTCGGAAATGTGGCGACCGTTTTGGATTGAACTCACTACATCGTCGTGACGTATGCGGGATTTCAGCCATTTTTCGAAAGAATGAGCACTTGCATATCTGGAACGCTTGGATTGACGGCGTTCAAAGAATTGAGCGTAACTTTTGCATACGGTGTCCGGTTTGGGCCCATAACTACTTTTCGGAAATGTAGCGACCGTTTTGGATTGAATTCACCGCTTCATCGTGACGTATGAGGGATTTTACCCATTTTTCGAAAAAATTTGCACTTACTTATTTGGAACGCTTGGATAGTCGCCGTTCGAAGAATTGAGCGTGACTTTTGCATACGGCGTCCGTTTTGGGCCCATAAGTACTTTTTGGAAATGTAGCGACCGTTGTGGATTGAACTAACAACTTCGTCGTGACGTATGTGGGATTTCAGGCATTTTTTGAAAGAATGAGCACTTGCATATTTGGAGCGCTTGGATTGTCGGCGTTCGAAGAATTGAGCGCAACTTTTCCATACGGCGTCCGTTTTTGGCCCATAAGTACTTTTCGGAAATGTAGCGACCGTTTTGGATTGAACTCACTACTTCATCGTGATGTATGCGGGATTTCAGCCATTTTTCTAAAGAATGAGCACTTGCATATTTGGAACGCTTGGATTGTCGGCGTTCAAAGAATTGAGCGTAACTTTTACATACGGTGTCCATTTTGGGCCCATAAGTAATTTTTGGAAATGTAGTGACCGTTTTGGATAGAACTCACCGCTTCATCGTGACGTATGAGGGATTTTGCCCATTTTTTGAAAGAATGTGGACTTGTATATTTGGAACGCTTGGATTGTCGGCGTTCGAAGAATTGAACGTAACTTTTGCATACAGCGTCCGTTTTGGGCCCATAAGTACTTTTCGAAAATGTAGCGACCGTTTTGGATTGAACTCGCTACTTCATTGTGACGTGTGCGGGATTTCAGCCATTTTTCGAAAGAATGCGCACTTGCATATTTGGAACGCTTGGATTGTCGGCGTTCGAAGAATTGAGCACAACTTTTGCATACGGCGTCCGTTTTGGGCCCAAAAGTACTTATCGGAAATGTTGCAACCGTTTTCGATTGAACTCACCACTTCATCGTGACGTATGTGGGATTTCAGGCATTTTTTGAAAGAATGAGCACTTGCATATTTGGAACGCTTGGATTGTCGACGTTCGAAGAATTGAGCGTAACTTTTGCATACGGCGTCCGTTTTGGGTCCATAAGTACATTTCGGAAATGTAGCGACCATTTTGGATTGAACTCACCGCTTCATCGTGACGTATGAGGGATTTTGCCAATTTTTCAAAAGAATGTGCACTTGCATATTTGGAACGCTTGGATTGTCGGCGTTCAAAGAATTGAGCGTAACTTTTGCATACGGTGTCCGTTTTGGGCCCATAAGTAATTTTTGGAACTGTAGCGACCGTTTTGGATAGAACTCACTGCTTCATCGTGACGTAAGAGGGATTTTGCCCATTTTTCGAAAGAATGTACACTTGCATATTTGGAACGCTTGGATAGTCGGCGTTCGAAGAATTGAGCGTAACTTTTGCGTTCGACGTCCGTTTTGGGCCCATAAGTTGTTTTCGAAATTGTAGTGACCGTTTTGTATTGAACTCACCGCTTCATCGTGACCTACGAGGGATTTTGCCCATTTTTCGAAAGAATGAGCACTTGCATATTTGGAACGCTTGGATTGTCGGCGTTCGAAGAATTGAGCGTAACTTTTGCATACGGCATCCGTTTTGGGCCCATAAGTACTTTTCGGAAATGTAGCGACCGTTTTGAATTGAACTCACCGCTTCATCGTGACGTATGAGGGATTTTGCCCATTTTTCGAAAGAATGTGCATTTGCATATTTGGAACGCTTGGATAGTCGCCGTTCGAAGAATTGAGCATAACTTTTGCATACGGCGTCCGTTTTGGGCCCATAAGTACTTTTCGAAAATGTAGCGGCCGTTTTGGATTGAACTCACAACTTCGTTGCGACGTATGTGGGATTCAACCATTTTTTGAAAGAATGAGCACTTGCATATTTGGAACGCTTGGATTGTCGGCGTTCGAAGAATTGAGTGTAACTTTTGCATACGGCGTCCGTTTTGGGCCCATAAGTAATTTTTGGAAATGTAGCGACCGTTTTGGATTGAACTCACAACTTCGTCATGACGTATGTGGGATTTCAGGCATTTTTTGAAAGAATGAGCACTTGCATATTTGGGACGCTTGGATTGTTGGCGTTCGAAGAATTGAGCGTAACTTTTGAATACGACGTCCGTTTCGGGGCCATAAGTACTTTTCGGAAATGTAGCGACCGTTTTGGATTGAACTCACTACTTCGTCGTGACGTATGTGGGATTTGAGCCATTTTTCGAAAGAATGAGCACTTGCATATTTGGAACGCTTTGATTGTCGGCGTTCAAAGAATTGAGCATAACTTTTGCATATGGCGTCCGTTTTCGGCCCATAAGTACTTTTCGAAAATGTAGCGACCGTTTTGGATTGAACTCATGACTTCGTCGTGACGTATGCTGGATTTCAGCCATTTTTCGAAAGAATGAGCACTTGCATATTTGGAACGCTTGGATTGTCGGCGTTCAAAGAATTGAGCGTAACTTTTGCATACGGTGTCCATTTTGGGCCCAGAAGTAATTTTTGGAAATGTAGTGACCGTTTTGGATAGAACTCACCGCTTCATCGTGACGTACGAGGGATTTTCCCCATTTTTCAAAAGAATGTGGACTTTCATATTTGGAACACTTGGATTGTCGGCGTTCGAAGAATTGAACGTAACTTTTGCATACGGCGTCCGTTTTGGGCCCATAAGTACTTTTCGGAAACGTAGCGACCGTTTTGGATTGAACTCACGACTTCGTCGTGACGTATGTGGGATTTCAGCCATTTTTCGAAAGAATGAGCACTTGCATATTTGGAACGCTTGGATTGTCGGCGTTCAAAGAATTGAGCGTAACTTTTGCATACGGTGTCCGTTTTGGGCCCGTAAGTTATTTTTTGAAATGTAGTGACCGTTTTGGATAGAACTCACCGCTTCATCGTGACGTATGAAAGATTTTCCCCATTTTTCAAAAGAATGTGGACTTTCATATTTGGAACGCTTGGATTGTCGGCGTTCGAAGAATAGAACGTAACTTTTGCATACGGCGTCCGTTTTGGGGCCATAAGTACTTTTCGGAAACGTAGCGACCGTTTTGGATTGAACTCACAACTTCGTCGTGACGTATGTGGGATTTCAGGTATTTTTTGAAAGAATGAGCACTTGCATATTTGGAACGCTTGGATAGTCGCCGTTCAAAGAATTGAGCGTAACTTTTGCGTACGGCGTCCGTTTTGGGCCCATAAGTACTTTTTGGAAATGTAGCGAACGTTGTGGATTGAACTCACAACTTCGTCATGACGTATGCGGGATTTCAGGCATTTTTTGAAAGAATGAGCACTTGCATATTTGGAACGCTTGGATTGTCGGCGTTCGAAGAATTGAACATAACTTTTGCATACAGCGTCCGTTTTGGGCCCAGAAGTACTTTTCGGAAATGTAGCAACCGTTTTGGATTGAACTCACCACTTCATCGTGACGTATGTGGGATTTCAGGCATTTTTTGAAAGAATGAGCACTTGCATATTTGGAATGCTTGGATAGTCGGCGTACGAAGAATTGAGCGTAACTTTTGTATACGGCGTCGGTTTTGGGCCCATAAGTACTTTTCGGAAATGTAGCGACCGTTTTGGATTGAACTCACCACTTCGTCGTGACATATGAGGGATTTTGCCAATTTTTCGAAAGAATGTGCACTTGCATATCTGGAACGCTTGGATTGTCGGCGTTCAAAGAATTGAGTGTAACTTTTGCATACGGTGTCCGTTTTGGGCCCATAATTAATTTTTACAAATGTAGCGACCGTTTTGAATAGAACTTACCGCTTCATCATGACGTAAGAGGGATTTTGCCCATTTTCCGAAAGAATGTGCACTTGCATATTTGGAACGCTTGGATTGTCAACGTTCGAAGAATTGAGCGTAACTTTTGCATATGGCGTTCGTTTTCGGCCCATAAGTACTTTTCGGAAAGGTAGCGACCGTTTTGGATTGAACTCACCACTTCGTCGTGACGTATGTGGGATTTCAGGCATTTTTTGAAAGAATGAGCACTTGCATATTTGGAACGCTTGGATTGTTGGCGTTCGAAGAATTGAGCGTAACTTTTGCATACGGCGTCCGTTTTGGGCCCATAAGTACTTTTCGAAAACGTTGCGACCGTTTTGGATTGAACTCACGACTTCGTCGTGACGTATGTGGGATTTCAGCCATTTTTCGAAAGAATGAGCACTTGCATATTTGTAACGCTTGGATTGTCGGCGTTCAAAGAATTGAGCGTAACTTTTGCATACGGTGTCCGTTATGGGCCCAAAAGTAATTTTTGGAAATGTAGCGACCGTTTTGGATAGAACTCACCGCTTCATCGTGACGTACAAGGGATTTTGCCCATTTTTCAAAAGAATGTGGACTTTCATATTTGGAACGCTTTGATTGTCGGCGTTCGAAGAATTGAACGTAACTTTTGCATACGGCGTCCGTTTTGGGCCCATAAGTACTTTTCGGAAACGTAGCGACCGTTTTGGATTGAACTCACAACTTCGTCGTGACATATGTGGGATTTCAGGTATTTTTTGAAAGAATGAGCACTTGCATATTTGGAACGCTTGGATTGTTGGCGTTCGAAGAATTTAGCGTAACTTTTACATACGGCGTCCGTTTTGGGCCCATAAGTACTTTTCGGAAATGTAGCGACCGTTTTGGATTGAACTCACGACTTCGTCGTGACGTATGCGGGATATCAGCCATTTTTCGAAAGAATGAGCACTTGCATATTTGGAACGCTTGGATTGTCGGCGTTCGAAGAATAGAGCGTAACTTTTGCATACGGCGTCCGTTTTGGGCCCATAAGTACTTTTTGGAAATGTAGCGACCGTTTTGGATTGAACTCACTACTTCGTCGTAACGTATGTGGGATTTCAGCCTTTTTTCGAAAGAATGAGCACTTGCATATTTGGAACGCTTGGATTGTCGGCGTTCAAAGAATTGAGCGTAACTTTTGCATACCGTGTCCGTTTTGGGCCCAGAAGTAATTTTTGGAATTGTAGTGACCGTTTTGGATAGAACTCACCGCTTCATCGTGACGTATGAGGGATTTTCCCCATTTTTCAAAAGAATGTGGACTTTCATATTTGGAATGCTTGGATTGTCGGCGTTCGAAGAATTGAACGTAACTTTTGCATACGGCGTCCGTTTTGGGCCCATAAGTACTTTTCGGAAACGTAGCGACCGTTTTGGATTGAACTCACGACTTCGTCGTGACGTATGCGGGATTTCAGCCATTTTTCGAAAGAATGAGCACTTGCATATTTGGAACGCTTGGATTGTCGGCGTTCAAAGAATTGAGCGTAACTTTTGCATACGGTGTCCGTTTTGGGCCCGTAAGTTATTTTTGGAAATGTGGTGACCGTTTTGGATAGAACTCACCGCTTCATCGTGACGTATGAGGGATTTTCCCCATTTTTCAAAAGAATGTGGACTTTCATATTTGGAACGCTTGGATTGTCGGCGTTCGAAGAATTGAACGTAACTTTTGCATACGGCGTCCGTTTTGGGCCCATAAGTACTTTTCGAAAACGTAGCGACCGTTTTGGATTGAACTCACAACTTCGTCATGACGTATGTGGGATTTCAGGTATTTTTTGAAAGAATGAGCACTTGCATATTTGGAACGCTTGGATAGTCACCGTTCAAAGAATTGAGCGTAACTTTTGCGTACGGCGTCCGTTTTGGGCCCATAAGTACTTTTTGGAAATGTAGCGAACGTTGTGGATTGAACTCACAACTTCGTCATGACGTATGCGGGATTTCAGGCATTTTTTGAAAGAATGAGCACTTGCATATTTGGAACGCTTGGATTGTCGGCGTTCGAAGAATTGAACATAACTTTTGCATACAGCGTCCGTTTTGGGCCAAAAAGTACTTTTCGGAAATGTAGCAACCGTTTTGGATTGAACTCACCACTTCGTCCTGACGTATGTGGGATTTCAGGCATTTTTTGAAAGAATGAGCACTTGCATATTTGGAACGCTTGGATTGTCGGCGTTCGAAGAATTGAGCGTAACTTTTGTATACGGCGTCGGTTTTGGGCCCATAAGTACTTTTCGGAAATGTAGCGACCGTTTTGGATTGAACTCATCGCTTCGTCGTGACATATGAGGGATTTTGCCAATTTTTCGAAAGAATGTGCACTTGCATATTTGGAACGCTTGGATTGTCGGCGTTCAAAGAATTGAGTGTAACTTTTACATACGGTGTCCGTTTTGGGCCCATAAGTAATTTTTACAAATGTAGCGACCGTTTTGGATAGAACTCACCGCTTCATCGTGACGTAAGAGGGATTTCGCCCATTTTTCGAAAGAATGTGCACTTGCATATTTGGAACGCTTGGATTGTCAACGTTCGAAGAATTGAGCGTAACTTTTGCATACGGCGTCCCGGAAACGTAGCGACCGTTTTGGATTGAACTCAAAGCTTTTGAGCGTAACTTTTGCACACGGTGTCCGTTCTGGGCCCATAAGTACTTTTCGGAAATGTAGCGACCGTGTTGGATTGAACTCACGACTTCGTCATGACGTATGTGGGATTTCAGGTATTTTTTGAAAGAATGAGCACTTGCATATTTGGAACGCTTGGATTGTCGACGTTCGAAGAATTGTGCGTAACTTTTGCACACGGTGTCCGTTCTGGGCCCATAAGTACTTTTCGGAAATGTAGCGACCGTTTTGGATTGAACTCACGACTTCGTCGTGACGTATGCGGGATTTCAGTCATTTTTCGAAAGAATGAGCAGTTGTATATTTGGAACGCTTGGATTGTCGGCATTCAAAGAATTGAGCGTAACTTTTGCATACGGTGTCCGTTTTGGGCCCAGAAGTAATTTTTGGAAATGTAGTGACCGTTTTGGATAGAACTCACCGCTTCATCATGACGTACGAGGGATTTTCCCCATTTTTCAAAAGAATGTGGACTTTCATATTTGGAACGCTTGGATTGTCGACGTTCGAAGAATTGAACGTAACTTTTGCATACGGCGTCCGTTTTGGGCCCATAAGTACTTTTCGGAAAGGTAGCGACCGTTTTGGATTGAACTCACGACTTCGTCGTGACGTATGCGGGATTTCAGCCATTTTTTGAAAGAATGAGCACTTGCATATTTGGAACGCTTGGATTGTCGGCGTTCGAAGAATTGAGCGTAACTTTTGCATACGGCGTCCGTTTTGGGCCCATAAGTACTTTTCGGAAAGGTAGCGACCGTTTTGGATTGAACTCACGACTTCGTCGTGACGTATGCGGGATTTCAGCCATTTTTTGAAAGAATGAGCACTTGCATATTTGGAACGCTTGGATTGCCGGCGTTCAAAGAATTGAGCGTAACTTTTGCATACGGCGTCCGTTTTGGGCCCATAAGTAATTTTTGGAAATGTAGCGACCGTTTTGGACTGAACTCACAACTTCGTCGGGACGTATGTGGGATTTCAGGCATTTTTTGAAAGAATGAGCACTTGCATATTTGGAACGCTTGGATTGTCGGAGTTCGAAGAATTGAGCGTAACTTTTGCACACGGTGTCCGTTTTCGGCCCATAAGTACTTTTCGAAAATGTAGCGGCCGTTTTGGATTGAAATGATCACATGCATATTTGGAACGCTTGGATTGTCGGCGTTCGAAGAATTGAGCGTAACTTTTGCACACGGTGTCCGTTTTCGGCCCATAAGTACTTTTCGAAAATGTAGCGGCCGTTTTGGATTGAACTCACCACTTCGTCGGGACGTATGAGGGATTTTGCCCATTTTTCGAAAAAATTTGCACTTGCATATTTGGAACGCTTGGATTGTCGGCGTTCGAAGAATTGAACGTAACTTTTGCATACGGCGTCCGTTTTGTGCCCATAAGTACTTTTCGGAAATGTAGCGACCGTTTTGGATTGAATTCACCGCTTCATCGTGACGTATGAGGGATTTTGCCCATTTTTCGAAAGAATGTGCACTTGCATATTTGGAGCGCTTGGATTGTCGACGTTCGAAGAATTGAGCGTAACTTTTGCATACGGCGTCCGTTTTGGGCCCATAAGTACTTTTCGGAAATGTTGCGACCATTTTGGATTGAACTCACCGCTTCATCGTGACTTAAGAGGCATTTTGCCCATTTTTCAAAAGAATGTGCACTTGCATATTTGGAACGCTAGGATAGTCGGCGTTCGAAGAATTGAGCGTAGCTTTTGCGTACGGCGTCCGTTTTGGGCCCATAAGTACTTTTCGGAATTGTAGTGACCGTTTTGTATTGAACTCACCGCTTCATCGTGACCTATGAGGGATTTTGTCCTTTTTTCGAAAGAATGAGCACTTGCATATTTGGAACGCTTGGATTGTCGGCGTTCAAAGAATTGAGCGTAACTTTTGGCATACAGCGTCCGTTTTGGGCCCATAAGTACTTTTCGAGAATGTAGCGACCGTTTTGGATTGAACTCACCGCTTCATCGTGACGTATGAGGGATTTTGCCCATTTCTCGAAAGAATGCGCACTTGCATATTTGGAACGCTTGGATAGTCGCCGTTCGAAGAATTGAGCGTAACTTTTGCATACGGCGTCCGTTCTGGGCCCATAAGTACTTTTTGGAAATGTAGCGACCGTTTTGGATTGAACTCACAACTTCATCGTGACGTATGAGGGATTTTTGCCCATTTTTTGAAAGAATGAGCACTTGGATATTTGGAACGCTTGGATTGTCGGCGTTCGAAGAATTGAGCGTAACTTTTGCATACGCTGTCCGTTTTGGGCCCATAAGTAATTTTTGGAAATGTAGCGATCGTTTTGGATTGAACTCACCGCTTCATCGTGACGTATGAGGGATTTTACCCATTTTTCGAAAAAATTTGCACTTGCATATTTGGAACGCTTGGATAGTCGCCGTTCGAAGAATTGAGCGTAACTTTTGCATACGGCGTCCGTTTTGGGCCCATAAGTACTTTTTGGAAATGTAGCGACCGTTGAGGATTGAATTCACAACTTCGTCGTGATGTATGTGGGATTTCAGGCATTTTTTGAAAGGATGAGCACTTGTATATTTGGGACGCTTGGATTGTCGGCGTTCGAAGTATTGAGCGCAACTTTTGCATACGGCGTCCGTTTTGGGCCCATAAGTACTTTTCGGAAATGTAACGACCGTTTTGGATTGAACTCACCGCTTCATCGTGACGTATGAGGGATTTTGCCCATTTTTCCACAGAATGTGCACTTCCTTATTTGGAACGCTTGGATTGTCGTCGTTCGAAGAATTGAGCATAACGTTTGCATACGGCGTCCGTTTTGGGCATATAAGTACTTTTCGAAAATGTAGCAACCGTTTTGGATTGAACTCACTAACTTATCGTGACGTATGCGGGATTTCAGCCATTTTTCGAAAGAATGAGCACTTGCATATTTGGAACGCTTGGATTGTCGGCGTTCAAAGAATTCAGCGTAACTTTTGCATTCGGTGTCCGTTTTGGGCCCATACGTAATTTTTGGAAATGTAGTGACCGTTTTGGATAGAACTCACCGCTTCATCGTGACGTATGAGGGATTTTGCCCATTTTTCGGAAGACTGTGGACTTGCATATTTGAAACGTTTGGATTGTCGGCGTTCGAAGAATTGAACGTAACTTTTGCAAACGGCGTCCGTTTTGGGCCCATAAGTATTTTTCGGAAATGTAGCGACCGTTTTGGATTGAACTCACAACTTCATCGTGACGTATGAGGGATTTTGCCCATTTTTTGAAAGAATGACCACTTGCATATTTGGAACGCTTGGATTGTCGGCGTTCGAAGAATTGAGCGTCACTTTTGCATACGGCATCCATTTTGGGCCCATAAGTAATTTTCGAAAATGTAGCGACCGTTTTGGATTGAACTCACTACTTCATCGTGACGTATGTGGGATTTCAGCCATTTTTCAACAGAATGAGCACTTGCATATTTGGAACGCTTGGATAGTTGCCGTTCGAAGAATTGACCGTAACTTTTGCATACGGCGTCCGTTTTGGGCCCATAAGTACTTTTTGGAAATGTAGCGAACGTTTTGGATTGAACTCACAACTTCGTCGTGACGTATGTGGGATTTCAGGCATTTTTTGAAAGAATGAGCACTTGCATATTTGGAACGCTTGGATTGTCGACGTTCGAAGAATTGAGCATAACTTTTGCGTACGGTGTCCGTTTTGGGCGCAAAAGTACTTTTCGAAAATGTAGCAACCTTTTTGGATTGAACTCACCACTTCGTCGTGACGTATGTGGGATTTCAGGCATTTTTTGAAATAATGAGCACTTGCATATTTGGAACGCTTGGATTGTCGGCGTTCGAAGAATTGAGCGTAACTTTTGTATACGGCGTCCGTTTTGGGCCCATAAGTACTTTTCGGAAATGTAGAGACCGTTTTGGATTGAACTCACCGCTTCATCGTGACGTATGAGGGATTTTGCCAATTTTTCGAAAGAATTTGCACTTGCATGTTTGGAACGCTTGGATTGTCGGCGTTCAAAGAATTGAGCGTAACTTTTGCATACGGTGTCAGTTTTGGGCCCATAAATACTTTTCGGAAACGTAGCGACCGTTTTGGATTGAACTCACCACTTCGTCGTGACGTATGTGGGATTTCAGCCATTTTTCGAAAGAATGAGCACATGCATATTTGGAACGCTTGGATTGTCGGCGTTCAAAGAATTGAGCGTAACTTTTGCATACGGTGTCAGTTTTGGGCCCATAAATACTTTTCGGAAACGTAGCGACCGTTTTGGATTGAACTCACCACTTCGTCGTGACGTATGTGGGATTTCAGCCATTTTTCGAAAGAATGAGCACATGCATATTTGGAACGCTTGGATTGTCGGCGTTCAAAGAATTGAGCGTAACTTTTGCATACGGTGTCAGTTTTGGGCCCATAAATACTTTTCGGAAACGTAGCGACCGTTTTGGATTGAACTCACCACTTCGTCGTGACGTATGTGGGATTTCAGCCATTTTTCGAAAGAATGAGCACTTGCATATTTGGAACGCTTGGATTGTCGGCGTTCAAAGAATTGAGCGTAACTTTTGCATACGCGTCCGTTTTGGGCCCATAAGTAATTTTTGGAAATGTTGCGACCGTTTTGGATAGAGCTCACCGCTTCATCATGACGTATGAGGAAGTTTGCCCATTTTTCGAAAGAATGTGGACTTGCATATTTGGAACGCTTGGATTGTCGACGTTCGAAGAATTGAACGTATCTTTTGCATACGGCGTCCATTTTGGGCCCATAAGTACCTTTCTAAAATGTAGCGACCGTTTTGGATTGAACTCACCGCTTCATCATGACGTATGAGGGATTTTGGCCATTTTTCGAAAGAATGTGCACTTGCATATTTGAAACGCTTGGATAGCCGCCGTTCGAAGAATTGAGCGTAACTTTTGCATACGGCATCCGTTTTGGGCCCATAAGTACTTTTCGAAAATGTAGCGGCCGTTTTGGATTGAACTCGCAACTTCGTCGTAACGTATGCGGGATTTCAGCCATTTTTTGAAAGAATGAGCACATGCATATTTGGAACGCTTGGATTGTCGGCGTTCGAAGAATTGAACGTAACTTTTGCATACGGCGTCCGTTTTGGGCCCATGTGTGATTTTTGGAAATGTAGCGACCGTTTTGGATAGAGCTCATCGCTTCATCGTGATGTATGAGGGATTTTGCACATTTTTCGAAAGAATGTGGACTTGCATATTTGGAACGCTTGGATTGTCGACGTTCGAAGAATTGAACGTAACTTTTGCATACGGCGTCCGTTTTGGGCCCATAAGTACTTTTCGGAAATGTAGCGACCGTTTTGGATTGAACTCACCGCTTCATCGTGACGTATGAGGGATTTTACCCATTTTTTGAAAAAATTTGCACTTGCATATTTGGAACGCTTGGATAGTCGCCGTTCGAAGAATTGAGCGTAACTTTTGCATACGGCGTCCGTTTTGGGCCCATAAGTTCTTTTTGGAAATGTAGCGACCGTGTTGGACTGAACTCACAAATTCGTCGTGATGTATGTGGGATTTCAGGCATTTTTTGAAAGAATGAGCACTTGCATATTTGGAACGCTTGGATTGTCAGAGTTCGAAGAATTGAGCGCAACTTTTGCATACGGCGTCCATTTTGGGCCCATAAGTACTTTTCAGAAATGTAGCGACCGTTTTGGATTAAACTCACTACTTCATCGTGACGTATACGGGATTTCAGCCATTTTTCGAAAGAATGAGCACTTGCATATTTGGAACGCTTGGATTGTCGGAATTCAAAGAATTGAGCGTAACTTTTGCATACGGTGTCCGTTTTGGGCCCATACGTAATTTTTGGAAATGTAGCGACCGTTTTGGATAGAACTCACCGCTTCATCGTGACGTATGAAGGATTTCGCCCATTTTTTGAAAGAATGTGGACTTGCATATTTGGAACGCTTGGATTGTCGACGTTCGAAGAAATGAGCGTAACTTTTGCATACGGCGTCCGTTTTGGGCCCATAAGTACTTTTCGAAAATGTTGCGACCGTTTTGGATTGAACTCACCGCTTCATCGTGACGTATGAGGGATTTTGCCAATTTTTCGAAAGAATGTGCACTTGCATATTTGGAACGCTTGGCTTGTCGGCGTTCAAAGAATTGAGCGTAACTTTTGTATACGGTGTCCGTTTTGGGCCCATAAGTAATTTTTGGAAATGTAGTGACCGTTTTGGATAGAACTCATCGCTTCATTGTGACGTAAGAGGCATTTTGCCCAGTTTCCAAAAGAATGTGCACTTGCACATTTGGAACGCTAGGATAGTCGGCGTTCGAAGAATTGAGCGTAACTTTTGTGTACGACGTCCGTTTTGGGCCCATAAGTACCTTTCGGAATTGTAGTGACCGTTTTGTATTGAACTCACCGCTTCATCGTGACCTATGAGGGATTTTGTCCTTTTTTCGAAAGAATGAGCACTTGCATATTTGGAACGCTTGGATTGTCGGCGTTCGAAGAATTGAGCGTAACTTTAGGCATACGGCGTCCGTTTTGGGGCCATAAGTACTTTTCGGGAATGTAGCGACCGTTTTGGATTGAACTCACCGCTTCATCGTGACGTATGAGGGATTTTGCCCATTTTTCGAACGAATGTTCACTTGCATATTTGGAACGCTTGGATAGTCGCCGTTCGAAGAATTGAGCGTAACTTTTGCATACGGCGTCCATTTTGGGCCCACAAGTACTTTTCGAAAATGTAGCGACCGTTTTGGATTGAACTCACAACTTCATTGTGACGTATGTGGGATTTCAGCCATTTTTCGAAAGAATGAGCACTTGCATATTTGGAACGCTTGGATTGTCGGCGTTCAAAGAATTGAGCGTAACTTTTGCATACGGTGTCCGTTTCGGGCCCATAAGTAATTTTTGGAAATGTAGCGACCGTTTTGGATAGAACTCACCGCTTCATCGTGACGCATGAGGGATTTTGCCCATTTTTCGAAAGAATGTGGATTTGCATATTTGGAACGCTTGGATTATTAGCGTTCGAAGAATTGAACGTAACTTTTGCATACGACGTCCGTTTTGGGCCCAAAAGTACTTTTCAAAAATGTAGCGACCGTTTTGGATTGAATTCACCGCTTCATCGTGATGTATGAGGGATTTTACCCATTTTTCGAAAAAATTTGCACTTGCATGTTTGGAACGCTTGGATAGTCGCCGTTCGAAGAATTGAGCGTAACTTTGGCATACGGCGTCCGTTTTGGGCCCATAAGTACTTTTTGGAAATGTAGCGACCGTTGAGGATTGAATTCACAACTTCGTCGTGACGTATGTGGGATTTCAGGCATTTTTTGAAAGAATGAGCACTTGTATATTTGGAACGCTTAGATTGTCAGCGTTCGAAGTATTGAGCGCAACTTTTGCATACGGCGTCCGTTTTGGGCCCATAAGTACTTTTCGGAAATGTAGCGACCGTTTTGGATTGAACTCACTACTTCGTCGTGACGTATGCGGGATTTCAACCATTTTTCGAAAGAATGGACACTTGCATATTTGGAACGCTTAGATTGTCAGCGTTCGAAGTATTGAGCGTAACTTTTGCATACGGCGTCCGATTTGGGCCCATAAGTACTTTTCGGAAATGTAGCGACCGTTTTGGATTGAACTCGCCGCTTCATCGTGACGTATGAGGGATTTTCCCCATTTTTCGAAAGAATGTGCACTTGCATATTTGGAACGCTTGGATTGTCGGCGTTCAAAGAATTCAGCGTAACTTTTGCATACGGTGTCCGTTTTGGGCCCATACGTAATTTTTGGAAATGTAGCGACCGTTTTGGATAGAACTCACTGCTTCATCGTGACGTATGAGGGATTTTGCCCCTTTTTCGAAAGAATGTGGACTTGCATATTTGGAACGCTTGGATTGTCGGCGTTCGAAGAATTGAACGTAACTTTTGCAAACGGCGTCCGTTTTGGGCCCATAAGTACTTTTCGGAAATGTAGCGACCGTTTTGGATTGAACTCACAACTTCATCATGACGTATGAGGGATTTTGCCCATTTTTTGAAAGAATGAGCACTTGCATATTTGGAACGCTTGGATTGTCGGCGTTCGAAGAATTGAGCGTAACTTTTGCATACGGCATCCATTTTGGGCCCCTAAGTACTTTTCGAAAATGTAGCGACCGTTTTGGATTGAACTTACTACTTCGTCGTAACGTATGCGGGATTTCAGCCATTTTTCAACTGAATTAGCACTTGCATATTTGGAACGCTTGGATAGTCGCCGTTCGAAGAATTGAGCGTAACTTTTGCATACGGTGTCCGTTTTGGGCCCATAAGTACTTTTTGGAAATGTAGCGACCGTTTTGGATTGAACTCACAACTTGGTCATGACGTATGCGGGATTTCAGCCATTTTTTGAAAGATTGAGCACTTACATATTTGGAACGCTAGGATTGTCGGCGTTCAAAGAATTGAGCGTAACTTTTGCATACGGTGTCCGTTTTGGGCCCATAAGTAATTTTTGGAAATGTAGTGACCGTTTTAGATAGAACTCACCGCTTCATCGTGACGTATGAGGGATTTTGCCCATTTTTCGAAAGAATGTGCACTTGCATATTTGGAACGCTTGGATTGTCGGCGTTCGAAGAATTGAGCGTAACTTTTGCATACGGTGTCCGTTTTGGGCGCATAAGTAATTTTTGGAAATGTAGCGACCATTTTGGATAGAACTCACCGCTTCATCGTGACGTATGAGGGATTTTGCCCATTTTTCGAAAGAATGTGCACTTGCATATTTGGAAAGCTTGGATTGTCGACGTTCAAAGAATTGAGCGTAACTTTTGCAAACGGCGTCCGTTTTGGGCCCATAAGTACTTTTCGGAAATGTAGCGACCGTTTTGGATTGAACTCACAACTTCATCGTGACGTATGCGGGATTTCAGCCATTTTTCGAAAGAATGAGCACTTGCATATTTGGAACGCTTGGATTGTCGGCGTTCGAAGAATTGAGCGTAACTTTTGCATACGGCATCCGTTTTGGGCCCATAAGTACATTTCGAAAATGTAGCGACGGTTTTGGATTGAACTCACTACTTCGTCGTGACGTATGCGGGATTTCAACCATTTTTCAACAGAATGAGCACTTGCATATTTGGAACGCTTGGATAGTCGCCGTTCGAAGAATTGAGCGTAACTTTTGCATACGGTGTCCATTTTGGGCCCATAAGTAATTTTTGGAAATGTAGCGACATTTTTGGATAGAACTCACCGCTTCATCGTGACGTATGCGGGATTTCAACCATTTTTCAACAGAATGAGCACTTGCATATCTGGAACGCTTGGATTGTCGGCGTTCGAAGAATTGAGCGTAACTTTTGCATACGGTGTCCATTTTGGGCCCATAAGTAATTTTTGGAAATGTAGCGACATTTTTGGATAGAACTCACCGCTTCATCGTGACGTATGCGGGATTTCAACCATTTTTCAACAGAATGAGCACTTGCATATCTGGAACGCTTGGATTGTCGGCGTTCGAAGAATTGAGCGTAACTTTTGCATACGGTGTCCATTTTGGGCCCATAAGTAATTTTTGGAAATGTAGCGACATTTTTGGATAGAACTCACCGCTTCATCGTGACGTATGCGGGATTTCAACCATTTTTCAACAGAATGAGCACTTGCATATTTGGAACGCTTGGATTGTCGGCGTTCAAAGAATTGAGCGTAACTTTTGCACACGGTGTCCGTTTTGGGCCCGTAAGTTATTTTTGGAAATGTAGCGACCGTTTTGGATAGAACTCACCGCTTCATCAAGACGTATGAGGGATTTTGCCCATTTTTCGAAAGAATGTGGACTTGCATATTTGGAACGCTTGGATTGTCGACGTTCGAAGAATTGAACGTAACTTTTGTATACGGCGTCCGTTTTGGGCCCATAAGTACTTTTCGGAAATGTAGCGACCGTTTTGGATTGAACTCACCGCTTCATCGTGACGTATGAGGGATTTAGCCCATTTTTCGAAAGAATGTGGACTTGCATATTTGGAACGCTTGGATTGTCGGCGTTCGAAGAATTGAACGTAACTTTTGCAAACGGCGTCCGTTTTGGGCCCATAAGTACTTTTCGGAAATGTAGCGACCGTTTTGGATTGAACTCACCGCTTCATCGTGACGTATGAGGGATTTAGCCCATTTTTCGAAAGAATGTGGACTTGCATATTTGGAACGCTTGGATTGTCGGCGTTCGAAGAATTGAACGTAACTTTTGCAAACGGCGTCCGTTTTGGGCCCATAAGTACTTTTCGGAAATGTAGCGACCGTTTTGGATTGAACTCACAACTTCATCATGACGTATGAGGGATTTTGCCCATTTTTTGAAAGAATGAGCACTTGCATATTTGGAACGCGCGGATTGTCGGCGTTCGAAGAATTGAGCGTCACTTTTGCATACGGCATCCATTTTGGGCCCATAAGTACTTTTCGAAAATGTAGCGACCGTTTTGGATTGAACTCACTACTTCGTCGTTACGTATGCGGGATTTCAGCCATTTTTCAACTGAATGAACACTTGCATATTTGGAACGCTTGGATAGTCGCCGTTCGAAGAATTGAGCATAACTTTTGCATACGGCGTCCGTTTTGGGCCCATAAGTACTTTTTGGAAATGTAGCGACCGTTTTGGATTGAACTCACAACTTGGTCGTGACGTATGCGGGATTTCAGCCATTTTTCGAAAGATTGTGCACTTGCATATTTGGAACGCTTGGATTGTCGACGTTCAAAGAATTGAGCGTAACTTTTGCATACGGTGTCCGTTTTGGGCCCATAAGTAATTTCGGAAATGTAGCGACCGTTTTGGATAGAACTCACCGCTTCATTGTGACGTATGAGGGATTTTGTCCATTTTTCGAAAGAATGTGCACTTGCATATTTGGAACGCTTGGATTGTCGTCGTTCGAAGAATTGAGCGTAACTTTTGCATACGGTGTCCGTTTTGGGCGCATAAGTAATTTTTGGAAATGTAGCGACCGTTTTGGATAGAACTCACCGCTTCATTGTGACGTATGAGGGATTTTGTCCATTTTTCGAAAGAATGTGCACTTGCATATTTGGAACGCTTGGATTGTCGGCGTTCGAAGAATTGAGCGTAACTTTTGCATACGGCGTCCGTTTTGGGCCCATAAGTACTTTTCGGAAATGTAGCGACCGTTTTGGATTGAACTCACAACTTCATCGTGACGTATGCGGGATTTCAGCCATTTTTCGAAAGATTGAGCACTTGCATATTTGGAACGCTTGGATTGTCGGCGTTCGAAGAATTGAGCGTAACTTTTGCATACGGCGTCCGTTTTGGGCCCATAAGTACTTTTCGGAAATGTAGCGACCGTTTTGGATTGAACTCACAACTTCATCGTGACGTATGCGGGATTTCAGCCATTTTTCGAAAGATTGAGCACTTGCATATTTGGAACGCTTGGATTGTCGGCGTTCAAAGAATTGAGCGTAACTTTTGCATACGGTGTCCGTTTCGGGCCCATAAGTTATTTTTGGAAATGTAGCGACCGTTTTGGATAGAACTCACCACTTCATCGTGACGTATGAGGGATTTTGCCCATTTTTCAAAAGAATGTGGACTTGCATATTTGGAACGCTTGGATTGTCGACGTTCGAAGAATTGAACGTAACTTTTGTATACGGCGTCCGTTTTGGGCCCATAAGTACTTTTCGGAAATGTAGCGACCGTTTTGGATTGAACTCACAACTTCGTCGTGACGTATGTGGGATTTCAGGCATTTTTTGAAAGAATGAGTACTTACATATTTCGAATTCCTGGATTGTCGGCGTTCGAAGAATTGAGCGTAACTTTTGCATACGGCATCCGTTTTGGTCCAATAAGTACTTTTCGAAAATGTAGCGACCGTTTTGGATTGAACTCACTACTTCGTCGTGACGTATGCGGGATTTCAGCCATTTTTCAACAGAATGAGCACTTGCATATTTGGAACGCTTGGATAGTCGACTTTCGAAGAATTGAGCGTAACTTTTGCATACGGCGTCCGTTTTGGGACCATAAGTACGTTTCGAAAATGTATCGACCGTTTTGGATTGAACTCACAACTTGGTCGTGACATTTGCGGGATTTTAGCCATTTTTCAAAAGATTGAGCACTTGCATATTTGGAACGCTTGGATTGTCGATGTTCAAAGAATTGAGCGTAACTTTTGCATACGGTGTCCGTTTTGGGCCCATAAGTAATTTTTGGAAATGTAGCGGCCGTTTTGGATAGAACTCACTGCTTCATCGTGACGTATGTGGGATTTTACCCAGTTCTCGAAAGAATGTGCACTTGCATATTTGGAACGATTGGATTGTCGGCGTTCGAAGAATTGAGCGTAACTTTTGCATACGGCGTCCGTTTTGGGCCCATAAGTACTTTTCGGAAATGTAGCGACCGTTTTGGATTGAACTCACAACTTTATCGTGACGTATGCGGGATTTCAGCTATTTTTCGAAAGAATGAGCACTTGCATATTTGGAATGCTTGGATTGTCGACGTTCAAAGAATTGAGCGTAACTTTTGCATACGGTGTCCGTTTTGGGCTCATAAGTTATTTTTCGAGATGTAGCGACCGTTTTGGATAGAACTCACCGCTTCATCGTGACGTATGAGGGATTTTGCCCATTTTTCGAAAGAATGTGGACTTGCATATTTGGAACGGTTTGATTGTCGATGTTCGAAGAATTGAACGTAACTTTTGTATACGGCATCCGTTTTGGGCCCATAAGTACTTTTCGGAAATGTAGCGACCATTTTGGATTGAACTCACAACTTCGTCATGACGTATGTGGGATTTCAGCTATTTTTCGAAAGAATGAGCACTTGCATATTTGGAACGCTTGGATTGTCGACGATCGAAGAATTGAACGTAACTTTTGTATACGGCATCCGTTTTGGGCCCTTAAGTACTTTTCGGAAATGTAGCGACCGTTTTGGATTTAACTCACTACTTCATCGTGACGTATGCGGGATTTTAGCCATTTTTCGAAAGAATGAGCACTTGCATATTTGGAACGCTTGGATTGTCGACGATCGAAGAATTGAACGTAACTTTTGTATACGGCATCCGTTTTGGGCCCTTAAGTACTTTTCGGAAATGTAGCGACCGTTTTGGATTTAACTCACTACTTCATCGTGACGTATGCGGGATTTTAGCCATTTTTCGAAAGAATGAGCACTTGCATATTTGGAACGCTTGGATTGTCGACGATCGAAGAATTGAACGTAACTTTTGTATACGGCATCCGTTTTGGGCCCTTAAGTACTTTTCGGAAATGTAGCGACCGTTTTGGATTGAACTCACAACTTCATCGTGACGTATGCGTGATTTTAGCCATTTTTCGAAAGAATGAGCACTTCCATATTTGGAACGCTTGGATTGTCGGCGTACAAAGAATTGAGCGTAACTTTTGTATACGGTGTCCGTTTTGGGCCCATAAGTACTTTTCGAAAATGTAGCAACCGTTTTGGATTGAACTCACTACTTCGTCGTGACGTCTGCGGGATTTCAGCCATTTTTCAAAAGAATGAGCACTTGCATATTTGGAATGTTTGGATTGTCGACGTTCAAAAAATTGAGCGTAAATTTTGCATACGGTGTCCGTTTTGGGCCCATAAGTAATTTTTGGAAATGTAGCGACCGTTTTGGATAGAACTCACCGCTTCATCGTGACGTTTGAGGGATTTTGCCCATTTTTGAAAAGAATGTGCACTTGCATATTTATAACGCTTGGATTGTCTCCGCTCGAAGAATTGAGCGTAACTTTTGCATACGGCGTCCGTTTTGGGCCTATAAGTACTTTTCGGAAATGCAGCGACCGTTTTGGATTGAACTCACAACTTCGTCGTGACGTATGTGGATTTCAGCCATTTTTCGAAAGAATGAGCACTTGCATATTTGGAAGGCTTGGATTGTCGGCGTTCAAAGAATTGAGCGTAACTTTTGCATACGGTGTCCGTTTTGGGCCCATAAGTAATTTTTGGAAATGTAGCGACCGTTTTGGATAGAACTCACCGCTTCATCGTGACGTATGAGGGATTTTGCCCATATTTTGAAAGAATGTGGACTTGCATATTTGGAACGCTTGGATTGTCGGCGTTCGAAGAATTGAACGTAACTTTTGCATACGGCGTCCGTTTTGGGCCCATAAGTACTTTTCAGAAATGTAGCGACCGTTTTGGATTGAACTCACAACTTCGTCGTGACGTATGTGGGATTTCAGGCCTTTTTTGAAACAATGAGCACTTGCATATTTGGAACGCTTGGATTGTCGGCGTTCGAAGAATTGAGCGTAACTTTTGCATACGGCATCCGTTTTGGGCCCATAAGTACATTTCGAAAATGTAGCGACAGTTTTGGATTGAACTCACTACTTCGTCGTGACGTATGTGGGATTTCAGCCATTTTTTAATAGAATGAGCACTTGCATTTTGGAACGCTTGGATAGTCGCCGTTCGAAGAATTGAGCGTAACTTTTGCATACGGCGTCCGTTTTGGGCCCATAAGTACTTTTCGGAAATGTAGCGACCGTTTTGGACTGAACTCACATCTTCGTCGTGACGTATGCGGGATTTCAGCCATTTTTCGAAAGATTGAGCACTTGCATATTTGGAACGCTTGGATTGTCGGCGTTCAAAGAATTGAGCGTAACTTTTTGCATACGGTGTTCGTTTTGGGCCCATAAGTAATTTTTGGAAATGTAGCGACCGTTTTGGATAGAACTCACCGCTTCATCGTGACGTATGAGGGATTTTGCCCATATTTTGAAAGAATGTGGACTTGCATATTTGGAACGCTTGGATTGTCGGCGTTCGAAGAATTGAACGTAACTTTTGCATACGGCGTCCGTTTTGGGCCCATAAGTACTTTTCAGAAATGTAGCGACCGTTTTGGATTGAACTCACAACTTCATCGTGACGTATGCGGGATTTCAGCCATTTTTCGAAAGAATGAGCACTTGCATATTTGGAACGCTTGGATAGTCGCCGTTCGAAGAATTGAGCGTAACTTTTGCATACGGCATCCGTTTTGGGCCCATAAGTACATTTCGAAAATGTAGCGACAGTTTTGGATTGAACTCACTACTTCGTCGTGACGTATGTGGGATTTTAGCCATTTTTTAACAGAATGAGCACTTGCATATTTGGAACGCTTGGATAGTCGCCGTTCGAAGAATTGAGCGTAACTTTTGCATACGGCGTCCGTTTTGGGCCCATAAGTACTTTTCGGAAATGTAGCGACCGTTTTGGACTGAACTCACATCTTCGTCGTGACGTATGCGGGATTTCAGCCATTTTTCGAAAGATTGAGCACTTGCATATTTGGAACGCTTGGATTGTCGACGTTCAAAGAATTGAGCGTAACTTTTTGCATACGGTGTCCGTTTTGGGCCCATAAGTAATTTTTGGAAATGTAGCGACCGTTTTGGATAGAACTCACCACTTCATCGTGACGTATGAGGGATTTTACCCATTTTTCAAATGAATGTGGACTTGCATATTTGGAACGCTTGGATTGTCGACGTTCGAAGAATTGAACGTAACTTTTGTATACGGCGTCCGTTTTGGGCCCATAAGTACTTTTCGGAAATGTAGCGACCGTTTTGGATTGAACTCACAACTTCGTCGTGACGTATGTGGGATTTCAGGCATTTTTTGAAAGAATGAGCACTTGCATATTTGGAATGCTTGGATTGTCGACGTTCGAAGAATTGAGCGTAACTTTTGCATACGGCATCCGTTTTGGTCCCATAAGTACTTTTCGAAAATGTAGCGACCGTTTTGGATCGAACTCACTACTTCGTCATGACGTATGCGGGATTTCAGCCATTTTTCAACAGAATGAGTACTTGCATATTTGGAACGCTTGGATAGTCGATGTTCGAAGAATTGAGCGTAACTTTTGCATACGGCGTCCGTTTTGGGCCCATAAGTAATTTTTGGAAATGTAGCGGCCGTTTTGGATAGAACTCACCGCTTCATCGTGACGTATGAGGGATTTTAGCGATTTTTCGAAAGAATGAGCACTTGCATATTTGGAACGCTTGGAGAGTCGGCGTACGAAGAATTGAGCGTAACTTTTGCATACGGCGTCCGTTTTGGGCCCATAAGTAATTTTTGGAAATGTAGCGGCCGTTTTGGATAGAACTCACCGCTTCATCGTGACGTATGAGGGATTTTGCCCATTTCTCGATAGAATGTGCACTTTCATATATTTGGAACGCTTGGATTGTCGGCGTTCGAAGAATTGAGCGTAACTTTTGCATACGCCGTCCATTTTGGGCCCATAAGTACTTTTCGGAAATGTAGCGACCGTTTTAGATTGAACTCACAACTTCATCGTGACGTATGCGGGATTTCAGCCATTTTTCGAAAGAATGAGCACTTGCATATTTGGAACGCTTGGATTGTCGACGTTCAAAGAATTGAGCGTAACTTTTGCATACGGTGTCCGTTTTGGGCCCATAAGTAATTTTTGGAAATGTAGCGGCCGTTTTGGATAGAACTCACCGCTTCATCGTGACGTATGAGGGATTTTGCCCATTTTTCGAAAGAATGTGGACTTGCATATTTGGAACGCTTGGATTGTCGGCGTTCGAAGAATTGAACGTAACTTTTGTATACGACGTCCGTTTTGGGCCCATAAGTACTTTTCGGAAATGTAGCGACCATTTTGGATTGAACTCACAACTTCGTCTTAACGTATGTGGGATTTCAGCCATTTTTCGAAAGAATGAACACTTGCATATCTAGAACGCTTGGATTGTCGGCGTTCGAAGAATTGAGCATAACTTTTGCATACGGCGTCCGTTTTGGGCACATAAGTACTTTTCGGAAATGTAGCAACCGTTTTGGATTGAACTCACCACTTTGTCGTGACGTATGTGGGATTTCAGGCATTTTTTGAAAGAATGAGCACTTGCATATTTGGAACGCTTGGATAGTCGCCGTTCGAAGAATTGAGCGTAACTTTTGCATACGGCGTCCGTTTGGGGCCCATAAGTACTTTTCGGAAATGTAGCGACCGTTTTGGACTGAACTCACATCTTGGTCATGACGTATGCGAGATTTCAGCCATTTTTCGAAAGATTGAGCACTTGCATATTTGGAACGCTTGGATTGTCGGCGTTCAAAGAATTGAGCGTAACTTTTTGCATACGGTGTCCGTTTTGGGCCCATAAGTAATTTTTGGAAATGTAGCGACCGTTTTGGATAGAACTCACCACTTCATCATGACGTATGAGGGATTTTGCCCATTTTTCAAAAGAATGTGGACTTGCATATTTGGAACGCTTGGATTGTCGTCGTTCGAAGAATTGAACGTAACTTTTGTATACGGCGTCCGTTTTGGGCCCATAAGTACTTTTCGGAAATGTAGCGACCGTTTTGGATTGAACTCACAACTTCGTCATGACGTATGTGGGATTTCAGGCATTTTTTGAAAGAATGATCACTTGCATATTTGAAATGCTTGGATTGTCGGCGTTCGAAGAATTGAGCGTAACTTTTGCATACGGCATCCGTTTTGGTCCCATAAGTACTTTTCGAAAATGTAGCGATCGTTTTGGATTGAACTCACTACTTCGTAGTGACGTATACGGGATTTCAGCCATTTTTCAACAGAATGAGCACTTGCATATTTGGAACGCTTGGATAGTCAATGTTCGAAGAATTGAGCGTAACTTTTGCATACGGCGTCCGTTTTGGGCCCATAAGTACGTTTCGGAAATGTAGCGACCATTTTGGATTGAACTCACAACTTGGTCGTGACATATGCTGGATTTTAGCCATTTTTCAAAAGATTGAGCACTTGCATATTTGGAACGCTTGGATTGTCGACGTTCAAAGAATTGAGCGTAACTTTTGCATACGGTGTCCGTTTTGGGCCCATAAGTAATTTTTGGAAATGTAGCGGCTGTTTTAGATAGAACTAACCGCTTCATCATGACGTATGAGGGATTTTGTCCATTTCTCGAAAGAATGTGCACTTGCATATTTGGAACGCTTGGATTGTCGACGTTCGAAGAATTGAGCGTAACTTTTGCATACGGGGTCCATTTTGGGACCATAAGTACTTTTCGGAAATGTAGCGACCGTTTTAGATTGAACTCACAACTTCATCGTGAAGTAAGCGGGATTTTAGCCATTTTTCGAAAGAATGAGCACTTGCATATTTGGAACGCTTGGATTGTCGATGTTCAAAGAATTGAGCGTAACTTTTGCATACGGTGTCCGTTTTGGGCCCATAAGTTATTTTTGGAAATGTAGCAACCGTTTTGGATAGAACTCACCGCTTCATCGTGACGTATGAGGGATTTTGCCCATTTTTCGAAAGAATGTGGACTTGCATATTTGGAACGCTTGGATTGTCGACGTTCGAAGAATTGAACGTAACTTTTGTATACGGCGTCCGTTTTGGGCCCATAAGTACTTTTCGAAAATGTAGCGACCATTTTGGATTGAACTCACAACTTCGTCATGACGTATGTGGGATTTCAGCCTTTTTTCGAAAGAATGAACACTTGCATATCTGGAACGCTTGGATTGTCGGCGTTCGAAGAATTGAGCATAACTTTTGCATACGGCGTCCGTTTTGGGCCCAAAAGAACTTTTCGGAAATGTAGCAACCGTTTTGGATTGAACTCACCACTTCGTCGTAACGTATGTGGGATTTCAGGCATTTTTTGAAAGAATGAGCACTTACATATTTGGAACGCTTGGATAGTCGATGTTCGAAGAATTGAGCGTAACTTTTGCATACAGCGTCCGTTTTGGGCCCATAAGTACGTTTCGGAAATGTAGCGACCGTTTTGGATTGAACTCACAACTTGGTCATGACATATGCGGGATTTTAGCCATTTTTCAAAAGATTGAGCACTTGCATATTTGGAACGCTTGGATTGTTGACGTTCAAAGAATTGAGCGTAACTTTTACATACGGTGTCCGTTTTGGGCCCATAAGTAATTTTTGGAAATGTAGCGACATTTTTGAATAGAACTCACCGCTTCATCGTGACGTACGAGGGATTTTACCCATTTTTCGAAAGAATGTGCACTTGCATATTTGGAACGCTTGGATTGTCGGCGTTCGAAGAATTGAGCGTAACTTTTGCATACAGTGTCCGTTTTGGGCCCATAAGTACTTTTTGGAAATCTAGCGACCGTTTTGGATTGAACTCACTACTTCGTCGTGACGTATGTGGGATTTCAGATTGAGCACTTGCATACTTGGAACGCTTGGAGAGTCGGCGGACGAAGAATTGAGCGTAACTTTTGCATACAGTGTCCGTTTTGGGCCCATAAGTACTTTTTGGAAATCTAGCGACCGTTTTGGATTGAACTCACTACTTCGTCGTGACGTATGTGGGATTTCAGATTGAGCACTTGCATACTTGGAACGCTTGGAGAGTCGGCGGACGAAGAATTGAGCGTAACTTTTGCATACAGTGTCCGTTTTGGGCCCATAAGTACTTTTTGGAAATCTAGCGACCGTTTTGGATTGAACTCACCACTTCGTCGTGACGTATGTGGGATTTTAGGCATTTTTTGAAAGAATGAGCACTTGCATATTTGGAATGCTTGGATTGTTTGTGTTTGAAAAATTGAGCATAACTTTTGCATACGGCATCCGTTTTGGTCCCATAAGTACTTTTCGAAAATGTCGCGATCGGTTTGGATTGAACTCAGGATTTTAGCCATTTTTCAACAGAATGAGCACTTGCATATTTGGAACGCTTGGATAGTCGCCGTTCGAAGAATTGAGCGTAACTTTTGCATACGGTGTCCGTTTTTGGCCCATAAGTAATTTTTGGAAATGTAGCGACCGTTTTGGATTGAACTCACAACTTCATCGTGACGTATGCGGGATTTCAGCCATTTTTCGAAAGAATGAGCACTTGCATATTTGGAACGCTTGGATTGTCGACGTTCAAAGAATTGAGCGTAACTTTTGCATACGGTGTCCGTTTTTGGCCCATAAGTAATTTTTGGAAATGTAGCGACCGTTTTGGATTGAACTCACCGCTTCGTCGTGACGTATGAGGGATTTTGCCCATTTTTTGAAAGAATGTTCACTTGCATATTTCGAACGCTTGGATTGTCGGCGTTCGAAGAATTGAGCGTAACTTTTGCATACGGCGTCCGTTTTGGGCCCATAAGTACTTTTCGGAAATGTAGCGACCGTTTTGGATTGTACTCACAACCTCATCGTGACGTATGGGGGATTTTAGCCATTTTTTAACAGAAGGAGCACTTGCATATTTGGAACGCTTGGATTGTCGACGTTCAAAGAATTGAGCGTAACTTTTGCATACGGTGTCCGTTTTGGGCCCATAACTTATTTTTGGAAATGTAGCGACCGTTTTGGATAGAACTCACCGCTTCATCGTGACGTATGAGGGATTTTGCCCATTTTTCGAAAGAATGTGGACATGCATATCTGGAACGCTTGGATTGTCGGCGTTCGAAGAATTGAGCATAACTTTTGCATACGGCGTCCGTTTTGGGCCCATAAGTACTTTTCTGAAATGTAGCAACCGTTTTGGATTGAAATCTCCACTTCGTCGTGACGTATGAGGGATTTTAGCCATTTTTTAAAAGAATGAGCACTTGCATATTTGGAACGCTTGGATAGTCGCCGTTCGAAGAATTGAGCGTAACTTTTGCATACGACGTCCGTTTTGGGCCCATAAGTACTTTTCGGAAATGTAGCGACCGTTTTGGACTGAACTCACATCTTGGTCGTGACGTATGCGGGATTTCAGCCATTTTTGGAAAGATTGAGAACTTGCATATTTGGAACGCTTGGATTGTCGGCGTTCAAAGAATTGAGCGTAACTTTTTGCATACGGTGTCCGTTTTGGGCCCATAAGTAATTTTTGGAAATGTAGCGACCGTTTTTGATAGAACTCACCACTTCATCGTGACGTATGAGGGATTTTGCCCATTTTTCAAAAGAATGTGGACTTGCATATTTGGAACGCAAGGATTGTCGGCGTTCAAAGAATTGAGCGTAACTTTTGCATACGTTGTCCGTTTTGGGCCCATAAGTAATTTTTGGAAATGTAGCGACCGTTTTTGATAGAACTCACCACTGCATCGTGACGTATGAGGGATTTTGCCCATTTTTCGAAAGAATGTGGACTTGCATATTTGGAACGCAAGGATTGTCGGCGTTCAAAGAATTGAGCGTAACTTTTGCATACGGCATCCGTTTTGGTCCCATAAGTACTTTTCGAAAATGTAGCGACCGTTTTTGATAGAACTCACCACTGCATCGTGACGTATGAGGGATTTTGCCCATTTTTCGAAAGAATGTGGACTTGCATATTTGGAACGCAAGGATTGTCGGCGTTCAAAGAATTGAGCGTAACTTTTGCATACGGCATCCGTTTTGGTCCCATAAGTACTTTTCGAAAATGTAGCGACCGTTTTGGATTGAACTCACTACTTCGTCGTGACGTATGTGGGATTTCAGCCATTTTTTAACAGAATGAGCACTTGCATATTTGGAACGCTTGGATAGTCGATGTTCGAAGAATTGAGCGTAACTTTTGCATACGGCGTCCGTTTTGGGCCCATAAGTACGTTTCGGAAATGTAGCGACCGTTTAGGATTGAACTCACAACTTGGTCGTGACATATGCGGGATTTTAGCCATTTTCAAAAGATTGAGCACTTGCATATTTGGAACGCTTGGATTGTCGACGTTCAAAGAATTAAGCGTAACTTTTGCATACGGTGTCCGTTTTGGGCCCATAAGTAATTTTTGGAAATGTAGCGGCCGTTTTGGATAGAACTCACCGCTTCATCGTGACGTATGAGGGATTTTGCCCATTTTTCGAAAGAATGTGGACTTGCATATTTGGAACGCTTGGATAGTCGCCGTTCGAAGAATTGAGCGTAACTTTTGCATCCGGCGTCCGTTTTGGGCCCATAAGTACTTTTCGGAAATGTAGCGACCGTTTTAGATTGAACTCACAACTTCATCGTGACGTATGCGGGATTTCAGCCATTTTTCGAAAGAATGAGCACTTGCATATTTGGCACGCTTGGATAGTCGCCGTTCGAAGAATTGAGCGTAACTTTTGCATCCGGCGTCCGTTTTGGGCCCATAAGTACTTTTCGGAAATGTAGCGACCGTTTTAGATTGAACTCACAACTTCATCGTGACGTATGCGGGATTTCAGCCATTTTTCGAAAGAATGAGCACTTGCATATTTGGCACGCTTGGATAGTCGCCGTTCGAAGAATTGAGCGTAACTTTTGCATCCGGCGTCCGTTTTGGGCCCATAAGTACTTTTCGGAAATGTAACAACCGTTTTGGATTGAACTCACCACTTCGTCGTGACGTATGTGGGATTTCAGGCATTTTTTGAAAGAATGAGCACTTGCATATTTGGAACGCTTGGATAGTCGCCGTTCGAAGAATTGAGCGTAACTTTTGCATCCGGCGTCCGTTTTGGGCCCATAAGTAGTTTTCGAAAATGTAGCGACCGTTTTGGACTGAACTCACATCTTGGTCGTGACGTATGCGGGATTTCAGCCATTAATCGAAAGATTGAGCACTTGCATATTTGGAACGCTTGGATTGTCGGCGTTCAAAGAATTGAGCGTAACTTTTTGCATACGGTGTCCGTTTTGGGCCCATAAGTAATTTTTGGAAATGTAGCGACCGTTTTGGATAGAACTCACCACTTCATCGTGACGTATGAGGGATTTTGCCCATTTTTCAAAAGAATGTGGACTTGCATATTTGGAACGCTTGGATTGTCGACGTTCGAAGAATTGAACGTAACTTTTGTATACGGCGTCCGTTTTGGGCCCATAAGTAATTTTCGGAAATGTAGCGACCGTTTTGGATTGAACTCACAACTTCGTCGTGACGTATGTGGGATTTCAGACTTTTTTTGAAAGAATGAGCACTTGCATATTTGGATTGCTTGGATTGTCGGCGTTCGAAGAATTGAGCGTAACTTTTGCATACGGCATCCGTTTTGGTCCCATAAGTACTTTTCGAAAATGTAGCGACCATTTTGAATTGAACTCACTACTTCATCGTGACGTATGTGGGATTTCAGCCATTTTTCGAAAAATGAGCGCTTGCATATTTGGAACGCTTGGATTGTCGACGTTCAAAGAATTGAGCGGAACTTTTGCATACGGTGTCCGTTTTGGGCCCATAAGTAATTTTTGGAAATGTAGCGACCGTTTTGGATAGAACTCACGGCTTCATCGTGACGTAAGAGGGATTTTGCCCATTTTTCGAAAGAATGAGCACTTGCATATTTGGAACGCTTGGATTGTCGACGTTCGAAGAATGGAGCGGAACTTTTGCATACGGTGTCCGTTTTGGGCCCAGAAGTACTTTTCGGAAATGTAGCGACCGTTTTGGATAGAACTCACGGCTTCATCGTGACGTAAGAGGGATTTTGCCCATTTTTCGAAAGAATGAGCACTTGCATATTTGGAACGCTTGGATTGTCGACGTTCGAAGAATTGAGCTTAAGTTTTGCATACGGCGTCCGTTTTGGACCCATAAGTACTTTTCGGAAATGTCGCGACCATTTTGTATTGAACTCACAACTTCGTCGTGACGTATGTGGGATTTCAAGCATTTTTTGAAAGAATAAGCACTTGCATATTTACAACACTTGGATTGTCGGCGTTCGAAGAATTGAGCGTAACTTTTGCATACGGCGTCCGTTTTGGGCCCATAAGTACTTTTTGGAAGTGTAGCGACCGTTTTGGATTGAACTCACTACTTCATCGTGACGTATGCGGGATTTCAGCCATTTTTCGAAAGAATGGGCACTTGCATATTTGGAACGCTTTGATTGTCGGCGTTCGAAAAATTGAGTGTAACTTTTGCATACGGCGTCCGTTTTTGGCCCATGAGTACTTTTCGGAAATGTAGCGATAGTTTTGGATTGAACTCGCTACTTCGTCATGACGTATGTGGGATTTCAGCCATTTTTCGAAAGAATGAGAACTTGCATATTTGGAACGCTTGGATTGTCGGCGTTCAAAGAATTGAGCGTAACTTTTGCATACGGCGTCCGCTTTTGGCCCATAAGTACTTTTCGGAGATGTAGCGACCCTTTTGGATTGAACTCACAACTTCGTAGTGACGTATGCGGGATTTCAGCCACTTTTTGAAAGAATGTGCACTTGCATATTTGGAACGCTTGGATTGTCGGCGTTCGAAGAATAGAGCGTAACTTTTGCATACGGTGTCCATTTTGGGCCCATAAGTACTTTTCAGAAATGTAGCGACAGTTTTGGATTGAACTCACAACTTCGTCGTGACGTATGCAAGATTTCAGCCATTTTTCGAAAGAATGAGCACTTGCATATTTGGAACGCTTGGATTGTCGACGTTCAAAGAATTGAGCGTAACTTTTGCATACGGTGTCCATTTTGGGCCCATAAGTACTTTTCAGAAATGTAGCGACAGTTTTGGATTGAACTCACAACTTCGTCGTGACGTATGCAAGATTTCAGCCATTTTTCGAAAGAATGAGCACTTGCATATTTGGAACGCTTGGATTGTCGGCGTTCGAAGAATTGAGCGTAACTTTTGCATTCGGCGTCCGTTTTGGGCCCATAAGTACTTTTCGAAAATGTAGCGACCGTTTTGGATTGAACTCACCGCTTCATCGTGACGTATGCGGGATTTTAGCCATTTGTCGAAAGAATGAGCACATGCAAATTTGGAACGCTTGGATTGTCGACGTTCGAAGAATTGAGCATAACTTTTGCAAACGGCGTCCGTTTTGGGCCCATTAGTACTTTTCGGAAACGTAGCGACCATTTTGGATTGAACTCACTACTTCATCGTGACGTATGTGGGATTTTAGCCATTTTTCGAAAGAATGAGCACTTGCATATTTGGAACGCTTGGATTGTCGACGTTCAAAGAATTGAGCGTAACGTTTGCATACGGTGTCCGTTTTGGGCCCATAAGTAATTTTTGGAAATGTAGCGACCGTTTTGGATAGAACTCACCGCTTCATCGTGACGTAAGAGGGATTTTGTCCATTTTTCGAAAGAATGTGCACTTGCATGTTTGGAACGCTTGGGTTGTCGGCGTTCGAAGAATTGAGCGTAACTTTTGCATACGGCGTCCGTTTTGGGCCCATAAGTACTTTTCGGAATTGTAGTGACCGTTTTGGGTTGAACTCACCACTTCTTCGTGACCCAGTAGGGATTTTGCCCATTTTTCGAAAGAATGAGCACTTGCATATTTGGAACGCTTGGATTGTCGACGTTCGAAGAATTGAGCGTAAGTTTTGCATACGGCGTCCGTTTTGGACCCATAAGTACTTTTCGGAAATGTAGCGACCGTTTTGTATTGAACTCACGACTTCGTCGTGACGTATGTGGGATTTCAAGCATTTTTTGAAAGAATGAGCACTTGCATATTTGCAACGCTTGGATTGTCGGCGTTCGAAGAATTGAGCGTAACTTTTGCATACGGCGTCCGTTTTGGGCCCATAAGTACTTTTTGGAAGTGTAGCGACCGTTTTGGATTGAACTCACTACTTCATCGTGACGTATGCGGGATTTCAGCCATTTTTCGAAAGAATGGGCACTTGCATATTTGGAACGCTTTGATTATCGGCGTTCGAAAAATTGAGTGCAACTTTTGCATACGGCGTCCGTTTTAGGCCCATAAGTACTTTTCGAAAATGTAGCGACCGTTTTGGATTGAACTTAGCGCTTCATCGTGACGTATGAGGGATTTTGCCCATTTCTCGAAAGAATGTGCACTTGCATATTTGGAACGCTTGGATTGTCGGCGTTCGAAGAATTGAGCGTAACTTTTGCATACGGCGTCCGTTTTGGGCCGATAAGTACTTTTCGGAAATGTAGCGACCGTTTTGGATTGAACTCACAACTTCATCGTGACGTATGCGGGATTTCAGCCATTTTTCGAAAGAATGAGCACTTGCATATTTGGAACGCTTGGATTGTCGACGTTCAAAGAATTGAGCGTAACTTTTGCATACGGTATCCGTTTTGGGCCCATAAGTTATTTTTGGAAATGTAGCGACCGTTTGGAATAGAACTCACCGCTTCATCGTGACGTTTGAGGGATTTTGCCCATTTTTCGAATAAATGCGGACTTCCATATTTGGAACGCTTGGATTGTCGACGTTCGAAGAATTGAACGTAACTTTTGTATACGGCGTCCGTTTTGGGCCCATAAGTACTTTTCGGAAATGTAGCGACCATTTTGGATTGAACTCACAACTTCGTCATGACGTATGTGGGATTTCAGCCATTTTTCGAAAGAATGAACACTTGCATATTTGGAACGCTTGGATTGTCGGCGTTCAAAGAATTGAGCGTAATTTTTGCATACGGTGTCCATTTTGAGCCCATAAGTAATTTTTGGAAATGTAGCGACCGTTTTGGATTGAACTCACCACTTCGTCGTGACGTATGTGGGATTTCAGGCATTTTTTGAAAGAATGAGCACTTGCATATTTGGAACGCTTGGATTGTCGTCGTTCGAAGAATTGAGTGTAACATTTACATACGACGTCCGTTTTGGGCCCATAAGTACTTTTCGAAAATGTAGCGACCGTTTTGGATTGAACTCAGCGCTTCATCGTGACGTATGAG
>NW_019247038.1:0-1434 GCF_002742605.1 Olea europaea var. sylvestris | reverse complement strand
AACTATTTTGATTCACTCACCTCTCACGGAGATAAAACATCTCGTCGTGAATGGATAAAACAATTTCGTGCATTTTCTTGAGCTCTAATTCCATTGACTGCTCACAAGAAAGATAATGGTTCACAATTAGAATATGATAAAATCATTGATAAGAATAAGGTATAGTAAACAAGAACCTTCTCATAGAAATGGTTCACAATTGCAAAGCAAAGACTCACACTTCATCTGCATGAAGGTGAAATGAAATCAAATACTTTTGCAAGTTGCAACCACATCAACCCATATTATCTAATTTAGGAGATTGATACAACTCCCTTTAAAAAAATTCGGCAAAATAGCTCAGTAACTTCGGATGGTGCCGTCTCAAAAAACACAAGTCTCATTCTTCCTCTTGCTTCAAACATATTCTACCATATCATGAATAGAGACATCTTTTGGCGCACGCAAGACATGCCATAATTACGTAAATGTGCTTCACTCAATTTATTTATATATATGGTTGGAGAACCCTTAACCCCCATCGACCTTTCTCGGTGAAACCTAAAAAGTCACGATGTATGGACGTCTTTTAAAAGATAAATATAAATAAAGTAAAATCTATCTTCTGCTGGTGTCACCTACACTTATTGGATTATGTCCTCATTTTTTAATTTCTTAAAATTATAATTTTTTTGGCAGATTCACTTATGTATTTTTGGTTCCTAATGGAACATAAGTACCTAAAATAGCAATGCCCTCTTTTGAGTAACATGATACTCTATAGTACAAAAGAACAAGAAAAACCAGAAAAATGCAATAATTTAAAAGTAATCGAGTGCTTACTTCGATAGATCCTTTCTTCGCGACATTTGTCCAATCCTTGGCATCGAAGGCAGACTTCCAATCAAAGTCAATGGTGACAGTAGCCGAAGGCTTGTGATCTGCTGCAAAAAAGCAAGACAAGTAGTGACCTTCCTCCATTGCTTGAAATGCAAATTGCCCCTCAGTCACATTGTCCGCATGGTGATAAACATTACCGTACACCGATGTTACCTGCACACACTCGAATGACCATTTGAAAATGTATATAATCCTATTCCTATCGGGTCCAGATAATTTTCAACTCTAAAACAAACCCACTGAGCAAATCGACGCATAACTGAAAAAAATGCTTTTGAATCATATACTATTAATTACCCCGATAGTGATATTGTGAGAATCCGTTAAAGGGTATCCCTCAGTAGGGTTAACAATGTGGTACTTCCCAAGTGTCATGGAGTTGATCTTTATTTCTTCAGCAATGCATTTGGTTTGACCCGACTCGACATCGAATCGGAATGATTCAACATGGCTCCATAGCACGAATCCTGAGATTAAAACATTAAAAAGACACCACCTTCCGGTTTGCATGCTCATACTAATAATAACAATTGCAACAAAAATGATTTCCCCACC
>NW_019247037.1:0-1434 GCF_002742605.1 Olea europaea var. sylvestris | reverse complement strand
TTTTTCCAAATGACAAACCAAACACACTTTTAGTAATTTTAAAACAGACCCTAAATACAAAAAATTGAAAATGAACTTAAAACTGAAAATTAAAATTGCAACAAAAATCAAATAAAACCTTTGATTCCATTTCTTTTGTTATATGATGTTTCATTTTCCTTCTAGCTCAAAAAAGAAAATGCTTATATTATTTGATATTTATTTATTCAATCAATTGTACATCCTAATTTCAAGGATTTATATTGATGAGATTTCATTTTCCCTTTTGAATAGATTGAGCTGTGTTGTCTAATATTTTTAAGGCAATATTTAAACATTTATTGATTCAAAGGATGTGGCATGACAACGAGACCAAGCAACTATGTTTACGGATCTTATGAGGGCAGTGCACGGCCTTGGCAAACAACAAGCACAAGCGTCCCTTCAGAATGCACCGACTAGTGCCAATAACATGTTTTCAAGTGTAGAGCAGTTCCATCGTCTCAAGCCTCCTTTTTTTGCCACAAAATTGATCATTTCGCAGTTGAGGAGTGGTTAAAAGGATTAGAGCTAGTCTTTAAGCACATAAAATGCAAGAAGTGGTTAGAAGAATTGGAGCTAATTTATGTTGATTGATGTAGTAGCCCACTGGTCGGAGTTTACTTTGTGCATTAAAATAGAAGCACAACAATGTGCTATGAATTGGGCACAGTTCAAGGAAAAAGTAATGAAAAAGTATTTTCTTCAATTCTTGAAGGATTGGAGAGAAGTAGAGATTCTGCAACTGAAACAGGGAAAATTAATGCTTGATGATTATGAACGGAAGTTTGAAGAGCTTTTTAAGTATTCCTCAAACCTCATGGACACTAAGGCAAAGAAAGCTAGGTGATTCGGACTATGATTGAGCCCAAAGATTGGAGGAATCATGGCATTCCACTCTACCACAACCTACTATGAAGTACTATAATGGGCTTAGTCAATTTCTGATTGACTAGAAATGGATAGGATGACCAAGCAAAGTAAAAAATCTTTTGGAAAATGAAAGTAGCATAAGTCGAAAACAGGAAAAGGATTTAGATAGAACAAAAAGACCAACACAGGATTGGGGTCAAGATCAAGCAAACCAAATAAGATTAATTATCCATGCCCTAAATGCAACAAGGCCTACATGGAAGAATGTTGGTTAGGAAAGAATGTATGCTATTGATGTGATAAGGAATGACATTTTTCCCTAGACTTAAAGGCTAACCTACCTAAGAAGGACTATAAGCAGAGCAAAAAGGAAGAGGCAGAGTCTTTACTTTGACCCGAGAAGATGCAATGGATAATCCAAACATAACGGCATGTATTCTATGCTACCTACTTATACATTTATCTCTACTGCATTTATTGCTAAATCGTATATTACATGTGAAAAATCAGATAGTATTCTAGAAGTTATCATCCCATCTGCTA
>NW_019247036.1:0-1434 GCF_002742605.1 Olea europaea var. sylvestris | reverse complement strand
CACCGTCACAAAAAATGAAGAAATTGCCCCCGGCGCGATTTTTGTTTCCGATCAATCAGTCAAATTTGGGCCCATTCCGGGACTGTCGCGAAAAATGACCAAATTGCACCCTGCGCGATTTTTGTTTCCGATTAATCTGTCAAATTTTAGCCGATTCCAAGACGGTCGCGAAAATGACGAAATTGCCCCCGGCAGAATTTTTGTTTCCGATCAATCAGTCAAATTTTGGCCCATTCCGACACCGTCGTAAAAAAGGACGAAATTGCCCCCGGCGCGATTTTTGTTTCCGATCAATCAGTAAAATTTGGGCCGATTCAGACACCGTCGCGAAAAATGACGAAATTGCCCCTGGCGCGATTTTTGTTTCCGATCAATTAGTCAAATTTGGGCCCATTCCGACACCGTCGTGAAAAATAGCGAAATTGCCCCCGGCGCGATTTTTGTTTCCGATCAATCCATAAAATTTGTGCCGATTCTGACACCATCGCGAAAAATGAAGAAATTGTCCCCGGAGCGATTTTTTCCCATCGATCAGTCAAATTTTAGCTGATTCTGACACCGTCGTGAAAAATGACGAAATTGCCCTCGCGCGCGATTTTTGTTTCCGATCAATTAGTCAAATTTGGGCCCATTCCGACACCGTCGTGAAAAATAGCGAAATTGCCCCCAGCGCGATTTTTGTTTCCGATCAATCAGTCAAATTTGGGGCCATTCCAACACCGTCTCAAAAAATGACGAAATTGTCCCCGGCGCGATTTTTGTTTCTGATCAATCAGTCAAATTTGGGCCCATTCCGACACCGTCGCCAAAAATGAAGAAATTGCCCTCGACGAGGTTTTTTTTCCCATCGATCAGTCAAATTTTAGCTGATTCTGACACCGTCGCGAAAAATGACGAAATTGCCCCGGCGCGATTTTTGTTTCCGATCGATCAGTAAAATATGTGCTGATTCAGACACCGTCGCGAAAAATGACGAAATTGTCCTTGGCGCGATTTTTGTTTCCGATCAATCAGTCAAATTTGGGCCCATTCCGACACCGTCGCGAAAAATGATGAAATTGCCCCCGGCGCGATTTTTGTTTCCGATCAATCTGTAAAATTTGGGCCCATTCCCAGACTGTCGCGAAAAATGACGAAATTGCCCCCTGCGCGATTTTTGTTTCCGATTAATCTGTCAAATTTTAGCCGATTCCGACACGGTCGCGAAAAAGACGGAATTGCCCCCGGCGAGATTTTTGTTTCTGATCAATCAGTCAAATTTGGGCCCATTCCGACACCGTCGCGAAAAATGAAGAAATTGCCCTCGAGGAGATTTTTTTCCCATCGATCAGTCAAATTTTAGCTGATTCTGCACCGTCGCGAAAAATGACGAAATTACCCCGGCGCGATTTTTGTTTCCGATCAATCTGTCAAATTTGGGCCCATTCCGACACC
>NW_019247035.1:0-1434 GCF_002742605.1 Olea europaea var. sylvestris | reverse complement strand
CGTGGCTTGGAAAGTTCAGTCAGACAGTGGAAAAGTTTGGAATGCAAAAGAGCAAGTCTGACCATTCAGTCTTCTACATGCAGTCTGAATCTTGCATTATTCTTCTTGTTGTATATGTTGATGATATTGTTATTACTGGTAGTGCTACTATGGGAATTTCATCTCTGGTAGTGCTACTATGGGAGTTTCATCTCTGAAGCCCTTTCTTCACACTCAATTTTACACAAAAACTTATGGATGTTGATGTATTTCTTAGGAGTTGAGGTGACAAGAAGCAAGAAAGGCATCATTTTATCTCAGAGAAAATATGTACTTAACTAATTAGCTGAGACAGTAAATTTGGGAGCTAAACCAAGTAGTGTCCAATGCTTCCTAATTTGCTACATACCAAAGATGGTGACCTATTTGAAGATCCTGAGAGGTATAGAAGACTAGTTGGGAAATTGAATTATGTTATAGTAACTCGTCCTGATATTGCATGTCCTATCAGTATTGTAAGTCAATTCATGTCTTTTCCAACAGTTCACCATTGGGTACCTTTAGAACAGATCTTGTGTTATCTAAAGGAAGCTCTTGGACGTGGGATGCAGTACATAAATCATGGATATATCCACATCAAATGCTTCTCAGACATAGATTGGGCAGGTTCTAAGATTGACATAAGATCCACTACTAGCTACTATGTCTTTGTTGGAAAAAATTTGGTCTCGTGGAAAAGTAAGAAGCAAAATGTTGTGTCCTAATCCAATGCAGAATCAAAATATAGAGCTATGGCACAATTTGTATGTGAGATAATGTGGATATATTAGCTCTTAACTAAAGTTGGTTTTAAGGTTTCAATGCCAGCAAAGTTGTGGTGTGACAATCAAGCTACTCTTCGTATTGCTTCTAATCCTGCATTTCATGAACGAACTAAGTATATTGAGATTGACTGTCATTTCGTTCGTGAGAAGGTGCAGCATAATTTAATCTCCACAGGATATGTGAAAAACTAGAGAACAATTTGGAGATATTTTCACAATGGCTCTAAATGGAATTACGATTGATTATATTTGTAACAAGTTAGGCATAATTAATATCTATACTCCAACTTGAGGAAGAGTGTTATATATATATATATATATATATATATAGATAGATAGATAGATAGAGAGAGAGAGAGAGAGAGAGAGAGAGAGAGAGAGAGAATTCCCAATGTATATATATTTATGTAACTTCCCCAGAATTATACGTTGAAAAAATTATTTTTTCTTATTTTTCTTCTCTCTAGTTACAAATACAAAATGTGCCAACTGTCCTAGCTAAAATTCATTTTCATTGGTAGAAAATAAGCCGACTTAGTCGATTGGTCAACTGCTACCCAAATAGCATTATGACCTCTAATTGAGTTTAAATTGGAGGCGTTCGGTGCCTTCCTGTGGAAAATAATTGCTG
>NW_019247034.1:0-1434 GCF_002742605.1 Olea europaea var. sylvestris | reverse complement strand
CAAAAAGTTCTTATGGGCCCAAAACGGACACCGTGTGCAAAAGTTATGCTCAACTCTTCGTCCGCCGACTCTCCAAGCGTTCTCAATATACAAGCGCTCATTCCTTCGAAAAATGGTTTAACTCCCTCATACATCACGACAAAGTGGTGAGTTCAATCCAAAACGGTCGCTACATTTCCAAAAAGTTCTTATGGGCCCAAAACGGACACCGTGTGCAAAAGTTACGCTCAATTCTTCGTCCGCCGACTCTCCAGCCGTTCTAAATATGCAAGTGCTCATTCTTTCGAAAAATGGCTAAAATCCCTCGTACGTCACGACGAAGTGGGGAGTTCAATCCAAAACGGTCGCTACATTTCCAAAAAGTTCTTACGGGCCCAAAACGAACATCGTGTGCAAAAGTTACGCTCAATTCTTCGTCCGCCGACTCTCCAGCCGTTCTAAATATGCAAGTGCTCATTCTTTCGAAAAATGGCTAAAATCCCTCGTACGTCACGACGAAGTGGGGAGTTCAATCCAAAACGGTCGCTACATTTCCAAAAAGTTCTTACGGGCCCAAAACGAACATCGTGTGCAAAAGTTACGCTCAATTCTTCGTCCGCCGACTCTCCAGCCGTTCTAAATATGCAAGTGCTCATTCTTTCGAAAAATGGCTAAAATCCCTCGTACGTCACGACGAAGTGGGGAGTTCAATCCAAAACGGTCGCTACATTTCCAAAAAGTTCTTACGGGCCCAAAACGAACATCGTGTGCAAAAGTTACGCTCAATTCTTCGTCCGCCGACTCTCCAAGCGTTCTCAATATACAAGCGCTCATTCCTTTGAAAAATGGCTTAACTCCCCCATACGTCACGACGAAGTGGTGAGTTGAATCGAAAACGGTTGCTACATTTCCAAAAAGTTCTTATGGGCCTTAAACGGACACCGTGTGCAAAGGTTACAATCAATTCTTCGTCCGCCAACTCTCCAAGCGTTCTAAATATGCAAGTGCTTAATCTTTCAAAAAATGGCCAAAATCCCTCGTACGTCACGACGAAGGGGTGAGTTCAATCCAAAATGGTCGCTACATTTCCAAAAAGTTCTTATGGGCCCAAAACGGACACCGTGTGCAAAAGTTACGCTCAATTCTTCGTCCACCGACTCTCCAACCGTTCTAAATATTCAAGTGCTCATTCTTTCGAAAAATGGCCAAAATCCCTCGTACGTCACGATGAAGTGGTGAGTTCAATCCAAAACGGTCGCTACATTTTCAAAAAGTTCTTATTGGCCCAAAACGGACACCGTGTGCAAAAGTTACGCTTAATTATTCGTCCGCTAACTCTCCGAGCGTTCTCAATATACAAGCACTAATTCCATCAAAAAATGGCCAAAATCACTCGTACGTCAAGACGAAGTGGTGAGTTCAATCCAAAACGGTCGCTACATTTCCAAAAAGTTC
>NW_019247033.1:0-1434 GCF_002742605.1 Olea europaea var. sylvestris | reverse complement strand
GACACCTTCGCGAAAAATGACAAAATTGCCCTTGGTGCGATTTTGCTTTGTTAAGTTTCTATCCGGCACTTCTTTAACCTGACATAATTAATAAGGAAATTAATTCGGAGGCCCAAACGAAGGAATTTGTCAAAAATCCTGTGATCTCGGGTCTGTGCCCGAAGTCCGAATTTGCGGGTCGATTCTAATCAACCTGCCAAATTTTGACACATTCCAACACTGTCGCGCCAAATGACAAAATTGCCCCTGGTGCGATTTATCTTTGTTAATTTTCTATCCAACACTTCTTCAACCTGACATAATTAATAAGGAAATTAATTATTCGGAGACCCAAATGAAGGAATTTGGTTAAAATCCCGTGATCCCAAGTCTATGCCCTGAGTCCAATCTCGCGGTCAGTTTCCAATCAACCTGCAAAATTTCGGCCCATTCCGACATCGTCGCAAAAAATGACATAATTGCCTTTGTGTGGTTTTGCTTTGTTAATTTTCAATCCAACAATTCTTCAACCTGACATAATTAATAAGGAAATTAATTATTCGGAGGGCGAAATGAAGGAATTTGGCGAAAATCCCGTGATCCTGGGTCTGTGCCCCGAGTCCAATTTCGCGGGCCGTTTCCAATCTTCCTTCCAAATTTCGGCCCAATTCGACACCGTCGTAAAAATGACAAAATTACCCTTGGTGTTGTTTTGCATTGTTAATTTTCTATCCAACAATTCTTCAACTGGACATAATTAATAAGGAAATTAATTATTCGGAGGCCCAAATGACCGAATTTGGCTAAAATCCCGTGATCCCAGGTCTGTGCCTCAAGTCCAACTTCGCGAACCATTTCCAATCAACCTGCCAAATTTCGGCCATTCCGACACCATCGTGACAAATGACAAAATTGTCCCTGGTGCGGTTTTGATTTGTTATTTTTCTGTCCAGTGCTTCTTCAACCTGACATAATTAATAAAGAAATTAATTATTCGGACGCCCAATCGAAGGAATTTGGCAAAAATCCAGTGATCTCGGGTCCATGCCCCGAGTCCAATTTCGTGGGCCGTTTCCAATCAACCTGCCAAATTTCGACCCATTCCGACACCATTGCGATAAATGACAAAAAAATCCCCTGGTGAGGTTTTGTTTTGTTAATTTTCTATCCAACACTTCTTCAACCAGACATAATTAATAAAGAAATTAATTATTCGGAGGCCCCAACGAAGGAATTTGGCTAAAATCCCGTGATCCCGGGTCTGTGCCCCGAGTCCACTTTTGCGACCGTTTCCAATCAACCTGCCAAATTTCGGCCCATTCTGACACCGTCGCGAAAAATGAAAAAATTGCCCCTTGTGCGGTTTTGCTTTGATAATTTTCTATCCAACACTTCTTCAACCTGACATAATTAATAAGGAAATTAATTCGGAGGCCCAAACGAAGAAATTTGGCG
>NW_019247032.1:0-1434 GCF_002742605.1 Olea europaea var. sylvestris | reverse complement strand
AAAAATTACAATTAATAATAATTTTCACACGATATCTCCTCCTCCACTGCCGGTGGCGCAAGCAATCTAAAACCTACAAGTGGTGGGGCTTATCTCACATATGGCTACTCTGATGTAAGAATTAGTAGAAGAAGAAAACTAAATATAAAGTATGAAAATGTCTGCATGTATGATAACAAAAGTTGAGAGTCTGATTCCTTATTTAAGAGGACTCGCCTCTAATTGTATTCTATAGTAGTAGTTTTGGGGACAAATATTTTCATCTTTTGATATCAAATTTCTAGCCACCCTCTATGATCTCCTTAACATCCGAAGCCCGACATAAGAACGTGACCACTTGAACAAGACGATTTGTTTGATGTGGGGACACATTATAACATTTTCAAATATTGTGGACGAACATCCCATGTAACTCTAGGCATTAAGGATAAACTCGTGTATCTATCGGCCATGCACCAAGAAGGCAAGCATACACTATTTGTCCTATACATAGGCGAGACACCCAACCGCCCCTTAGAGTACTTGGTGCCGATTGATGGGCACTACACCATGAAGAGTACAGTAGATAGCCACATTCATATAACTCACATGGTCCTTTGATGTTGGAAGGATAGCGACAATTACTTCCACCATCAAATGGCATGTACACTTTTATTATTTAATATCTAAAAGAAAAATTGCTGTTCGCTTTCATATTTTTGCTATTCAATTAATGCCATCTCAATCTTTTTTCAACTCACATCTCACCACATGCATGTGGGAGAGAGATGGGTTCCATGCATGACATGTATGAATACCATATAGATTGGTTTGAGAAAGTTGCAGTCCTCTATGCTTAAGCTCAACTATACGATCTAATATGTCATGGGCAAGTGTTTGTTTAGGCCTTTGTTCGTGTGATACCCGCAAGCGTACAGGATCGTTGACAAGTAATAATAAGTGAGTTAAGAGTTATCGTCCCACAGAGAATAAATTTAATTCAAGTTTACTAGTTTCGTATGGAATTCTAGTTATGGAAACAAAATAAATATTTTGATTTGATTTAAACTAAACTAATCTAAGAAAGCAATAAAAATTGGGATTTTATCAAATTATAGAGGATTGTATAGGATTTTGACTCCGCCTATTGCTATTATTTCAATTCTTGATTCGTAATCTAATTTCTTTCACGAGTTCTTGACAATCGATAACACTAATATGTTAAATATTCTTTTCCAAGACACACCAACCTATGATTAACACGACCCGATCCTATTCCTAGTCCGAATTCATATAAAAATCATGAATTTAGTTTAAGTTATAAATATGATTGTATTTATGATAGATATTATTCATAATCCTAACTATACAGGTTAATTTTGCTGCGTTCTAGACTCGTTGTGAGTATTCTTACACTACAACAAGCAACTAACTATAAAATTGATGGTCAAACAA
>NW_019247031.1:0-1434 GCF_002742605.1 Olea europaea var. sylvestris | reverse complement strand
GAAACAATTACTTCTTTTAATGAATCCTTGCATGTAAGTACTCAAGATGTAAACAAAAATTAACCTGCGAGAATTCTACCTTGCTCTGGCACAAGAGATTAGGTCACATCTCCAAAAAGAGAATTGAGAGACTTGTGTCTAACGGGATTCTCGACCCTCTTGACTTTACAAATTATGATTTGTGTATCAACTGTATAAAGGGAAAACAAACCAATAAAAGGAGATTTCAAGCCAATAGGACTTCGGACGTCTTAGAACTTATACATACGGATATTTGTGGACCATTCCCTACGGGTTCTTGGAATGGTCAACAATATTTTATAACGTTCATAGACGACTTTTCAAGATATAACTACATATATCTCATTCATGAAAAATCACAGTCACTGGATGTGTTCAAAAACTATAAAGTTGAAGTTGAGAACCAACACGGCAAAAGGATTAAAAGCGTCATATCTGACCGTGGGGGTGACTACTATGGCAGATATGATGGTTCAAGTGAACAACGTCCAGGACCATTTGCTAAATTCCTAGAGGAATGCGATATCGTCCCACAGTACACTATGTCGGGTTCACCCACTATGAATGGTGTTGCTGAGAGACGAAACAGAACGCTTAAGGACATGGTGAGGAGTATGATTATTCGTTCTACCTTACCAAAATCTCTCTGAGGTAAAGTATTAAAAATCGTAGCTTATATACTCAACAGAGTTCCAACTAAGGCCACTGATAAAACCCCATATGAGCTTTGCATGGGCAAGAAGCCTAGTTTGAAGCATATACATATTTGGGGGTGTCCAACTGAGACAATACCCTATAAGCCAAATGAAAAGAAACTAGACGCAATGACCATCAGTTGCTATTTTATTGGATATTCTGAAAGGTCCAGTGGTTACAAGTTTTATGATCCCACAACTAAGGCAATTTTTTAGACAGGAAATGCTCGGTTCTTTGAGGATGTTGAGTTTGCAGGGGGAAAAAGCATTATAGGCTGTCTTTGAGGAGGAATATGTTGAAATTCCTCCAATTGCCATTGACAATGATCAGGTTTCTATCCCTGATATTGTTCAAGAAGCAACTCTGGATCAAGACAATGTCATACCTCCCTCTCGAGATCAACAAATTGTTCCAGAAGAACAAACTCTACAGCCTCAAGAACCAATGCCATTAAGAAGATCCACTAGAAAGAGGAGAAGTGAGGTTTCAAATGATTACATCATATTTCTCCAAGAACATGAAGTTGACATTGGAATGGTGGAAGATGATCCGATCAACTTCCGTCAAGTCATGGAAAGTTCTAACTCTTAAAAGTGGCTCAATCCCATGAATGAAGAGATAAAGTCCATGAAGGACAATGACGTATGGGACCTCGTTCCATTGCCTGAAGATACGAAATCCATTGGTTGCAAATGGATATTTAAGACCAAGAGGGAT
>NW_019247030.1:0-1435 GCF_002742605.1 Olea europaea var. sylvestris | reverse complement strand
GAACTATTGCAAGGGGAAGAACTGAGGTACCAAGAGGCAAGGAGGAGAGTGCTAGCAAGGCCATGCCAAATGGGGAGTCATAGCCATCAAGAAACCGAGACATCAAATGTTTTCATTGCTTGGGAGTGGGGCGCATAGTTTCTCAATGCCCAAACAAGAGAATCATGATTCTGCGGGACAACGGGGAAGTGAAAGCTGAAAGTGAGAGTGATTATGCAGACATTCCAGACTTGGAGGATGTTGATGAAGAAGATACAACGGAGTATGCAATTAACAGTAAGTTGTTGGTTATGAGGTGATCTCTTAGTGCTCAAATCAGGGCGGATAACTTGGAACGGCAGCAAGAAAACATATTCCACACGCGATGTCATGTCAATGGCAAGGTATGTAGTGTGATAATAGATAGCGGTAGTTGTACTAATGTGGCTAGCACTAACATGGTGAAAAAATTGGGTTTGATACTGTTAAAACATCCTAGGCCTTATAACTTACAATGGCTAAATGAATGTGGAGAAGTTAAGGTGACAAAAAGGGTGTTGATTAATTTTTCCATTGGTAGATATCAAGATGAGGTAATGCGCGATGTTGTACCTATGCATACGGGGCATATCTTATTGGGGAGACCCTGACAGTACGATAGGAAAGCAATGTATGACGGGTATAAAAATAAGTATAGCTTTGTGGAAAATGAGAGGTCTATCACTCTTGTGCTATTAACATCGGCACAAGTATATGAGGACCAAATTCAACTGAAAAATGAAGAAGAAGCAAGAGTGAGGGAGTTACAGGAAAAGAGAGAAAAAGTGAGGTGGCCAATAGAGAGGAAAAGAGAGTGGAGCCACATGAGAGAAAAGAAAGAGAGTCTTCCAAGAGGAGAGAAAAGCCGAAACAAAATTTCTTTGTGAGAGGGAGTGAATTGAAAAAGGCAATAGTTGAGAGTCAACAAATTATACTGTTGGTTTAGAAGGAATCACTCCTCAACTTTGAGAAGCATAACACATCCCTCCCTAATTTGGCTATTTCTTTGTTGTAGGAATTTAAAGACGTGTTTTCGGGAGACGTGCCTAGTGGGCTACCACCCATTAGAGGAATTGAGCACCAAATTGATTTCATACCTAGCGCTGTCATTTTGAATCGACCGACTTATCGAAGTAATCCAGAGGAGACAAAGGAGCTTCAGAGGCAAGTTGAGGAATTGATGAGCAAAAGATATGTATGGAAAAGCATGAGTTCATGTGCAATACTAGTGTTCCTGTACTAAAGAAAGATGGAACTTGGAGAATGTGCGTAGATTGCAGAGCCATCAACAACATTACAGTAAAGTATTGTTGCCCAATTCCTAGACTAGATGATATGCCAGATGAGCAACATGGTGCATGTATTTTCAGTAAAATTGATTTTAAAAGTGAGTATCATCAAATTCGCATGAGGGGGG
>NW_019247029.1:0-1435 GCF_002742605.1 Olea europaea var. sylvestris | reverse complement strand
TTATCTGTAAGTTTTGAAAACTTTTTCTCCATTGCAAAATCTAAGTACAAAAGACCAAGTGCTATTTCTATTTCTCGTTTCTATCTCACATAATTATTTCCAATCGAAGTTTCAATAACAGACAATTGACTCGAAAGAGATGAGACATTATAAACTGTGGAAACATAAAATATCATATTTAATATCATTCAAACACAATACATGTAGTCAAATGGATGATAAAATATCCATCTAATTAACATGGATTATTAATTAGATATCTGCAATTAAAATCAAACCATATAAATCTTATTACAGTAAGAGCCTAAGTGCATCACTATAAAGTCACATTTGGGGTTGACAATACAACATGCTATAAGATACTCTTAAAACACATCATGTAGTTGGTTAACAAAATCACATTGGTTTTCGAAACTTCAACACCTTTGGGCAAAATGAGATTTCTAGAACAAAGTAAATTCGTTAACCGCCTTATGTCATTTTCCAAAATATCACATATAATAACATATTTATGCAAGATACTATATGCAATAATTCAAAATTCCAGTGCTAAAAATGTTTTTTTTGGTAGAGAAAACGGAATAAATAACAATGAGTGTGCTATTCTGGCAACTACCACTCATTTTTATTTCAAAATATTTCTTAGAAGAAAAATAAGGATTGTCTTAAGCCCATGAAAAATTCAATCACAAAACAATAATTATGCAACGATCATAATCATCATCGATGAAGGGCAAAAATTCATATGTGATTAAGAGACAAAATTGGTAACAAAATTTCAATATATATGAAATTTAAGTACACAAATAGTAGAAACATTTAAATACATAAACATTTTAACGAAAATATAAAAGTTGTCAATTAATTAATTAATTAATTTATTTAATATATTTTAAATGGGTCAATTTTAAATAAAATTTGAATTGGGTCAAAATTGAAACCTTAGAGTCAAGCTGTGTTCCGCCTTGGAGATTTCAATCCTCAACCACTCCACCACCGGGAAAATCCTCCTCGAATTGTAGAAAACTGGTATGAAAACCCGAATCGGCAATGAAAAACCACCAGTAGAGGCCAGCCCCTCCATGAAAACTTGACTGGCTATGGGAAAATATGCGGAGCAGCAGCCTTAATACCCAACTTATTGGGAAAAATAACTCGATTTTAGATCCGACGAACACGAAAAGGCTTAGGAACTTGTTCTTTTGGGGGGACAAAAAAAAAATAAAAAAAATAAATAAATAAATAAAATAAAATAAAATGGAGGTTCCTTGCAACTCCACCGGACATTTTTTTAAAATCCTTTTTCTCTGCTAATTTCTCTAAGGGAAATCAATTGTTTGAAACAAGGTTTTCTTTATCTTCTTGAAGCAGGAAAATAGATAGTCACCAGGATTCCCTAAAGCAGCTTAAATAGATTAGAAAATTTGTCAAGTCG